>NC_133622.1:56468680-56768680 GCF_048593235.1 Sminthopsis crassicaudata | reverse complement strand
AAGAAGAAGAAGAAGAAGAAGAAGAAGAAGAAGAAGAAGAAGAAGAAGAAGAAGAAGAAGAAGAAGAAGAAGAAGAAGAAGAAGAAGAAGAAGAAGAAGAAGAAGAAGAAGAAGAAGAAGAAGAAGAAGAAGAAGAAGAAGAAGAAGAAGAAGAAGAAGAAGAAGAAGAAGAAGAAGAAGAAGAAGAAGAAGAAGAAGAAGAAGAAGAAGAAGAAATGATAGTCTTTCATTTGAGCCTTGAACTTTGGGAAAAATTTCAACTGAGGAAGTGAGTGTTTAAGTGTTAAAGGTAAGTTAGCATTTTCCAAGTTTAGGAAATGTTGTAATATAAAAGCAAAGGGACAAGAATGCATAGGATGTGTTTGGGGAATTGCTTGTTGATCTTATTGAAAGAAAGGCCCATCACTAAGCCTCCCACTATGCATTCTCTGAGTATTCCTGGCAGCTGTCACTGCTGACAGCTGTGGCAGGTGCTCAAGAGTATTCCAATAGTTCCCAGCTGCTACTGACAGCCACTGAAACTTGGACCAAGCTTAGCATTTGGTGAGGTGGATCAGAAGGTGCTGTTTATCTCAATATCCCTAAATTTCAGAACCAAGCACATCTCTCACCCCCACTCAAATTCACTTTCATTTTCTTTTACAGATGTGAGGGTATTTTTTCTCCAACTGTAAGAATGGTAGCTAGTAATCAGAAAAATCACAGGAGCAAGGGGAAGTGAGGTTATGTATAGATGTGAACATTTAATTAGTAGAGGAAGTAATAATGACCTGTGACTTCATGTACAACTGCATACTAGTCACTGATTTATCAATTTCCAAATTGCTTTTTAAGTGAGATAAAATTTGGATTCTTTAGTGATGATATAGACATTTTTATTTTAAAAGTAGATTGATTGATTGACAGAGGCACAAAATGTTGTTCTCAAGTACTCTGGCCTCTGTGGAACCCTTTTCTGGTGGAGGGAATGGGAAAAATAATATGTATTTCAGATAATTGACTTTTGAATTCAAACACAATCACAACAAATCAAACACCAATGGAAATCTATTTTTTACTCTTTATTAATATATTTCTATTAATGTATGGAAACAAATTAAGCCTCCTGTATGGCACTGTGATTTGAAAAAATGAATAAAAGAATATGAGATTTTGAAGGGAGCTCAGATGTCTTCTAGTATAATCAGGAAGTGGGGTACAATGAGAAGACATAAGATCTAGAGTCAAGAAGATGTCAATTCACAGGCAACATAGACATTTAATAGTTGCGGATCCCCACAAAATAGAACATTTTGATTACACCAAATTAAAAAGTTTCTGCACAAACAAAACTAATGCAAACAAGATTAGAAGGGAAGTAACAAATTGGGAAAAAATTTTTACAGTTAAAGGTTCTGATAAAGGCCTCATCTCCAAAATATACAGAGAATTGACTTTAATTTATAAGAAATCAAGCCATTCTCCAATTGATAAATGGTCAAAGGATATGAACAGACAATTTTCAGACGATGAAATTAAAACTATTTCCACTCATATGAAAGAGTGTTCCAAATCACTATTGATCAGAGAAATGCAAATTAAGACAACTCTGAGGTATCATTACACACCTGTCAGATTGGCTAAGATGACAGGAACAAATAACGATGAATGTTGGAGGGGCTGTGGGAAAACTGGGACACTGATGCATTGTTGGTGGAGTTGTGAAAGAATCCAACCATTCTGGAGAGCAATCTGGAATTATGCCCAAAAAGTTATCAAAATGTGCATACCCTTTGACCCAGCCATACTACTACTGGGCTTATACCCCAAGGAACTACTAAAGAAGGGAAAGGGACCTGTATGTGCCAAAATGTTTGTGGCAGCCCTTTTCATAGTGGCTAGAAGCTGGAAGATGAATGGATGTCCATCAATTGGAGAATGGTTGGGTAAACTATGGTATATGAATGTTATGGAATATTATTGTTCTATAAGAAATGACCAACAGGAGAAATACAGAGAGGCTTGGAGAGACTTACATCAACTGATGCTGAGTGAAACGAGCAGAACCAGAAGATCATTATACACTTCAACAATGATACTGTGTGAGGATGTACGCTGATGGAAGTGGATTTCTTCAACATAGAGAAGAGCTAATCCAATTCCAATTGATTAATGATGGACAGAACCAGCTACATCCAGAAAAGGAACACTGGGAAATGAATGTAAACTGTTATTTTTACCTTCTGAATCCAATTCTTCCTGTGCAACAAAAAATTCGGTTCTACACACATATATTGTATCTAAATTATACTGTAATATATTTAACATATATAAGACTGCTTGCCATCAGGGGGAGGGGGTTGGGGGAGGAAGGGAAAAAATCTGAATAGAAGTAAGTGCAAGGGATAATGTTGTAAAAAATTACCCATGCATATGTACTGTCAAAAAATGTTATAATTATAAAATAAAATAAAAAATTTAAAAAAAAAAAAAAAAAAATAGTTGCGGATCCCAAGCAAATCACTTTTGTGAACCTTAACTTCCTCATCTATAAAATGAGGGGCTTGGGCTTGATGGCTTCACGATTCAAATGTATATTTCTATGATGTAGTATTCTACCTAAGAAACCCTTTTACAGCACTGCAACATTTTAATAAGTTGTCTTCTAGTCTTTGCTAGATTTGCAGTGAAATGGAATGATCCATTCCACTTTTTCATGTCTCAAATTGTTTAGCAATGTTTTATTAAAAATGGCTCTTTGTTGCTTTACCTATTTTGTCTTTAGAATAAGCATAGTATATCTATTTCCCTCCAATATTTAGAGGCCAATACATTTCAAAATCTTCTTTTCTTTATGCTAAATTCCTATAGTGCTTCCAAGTTCTGCTCATGTAACCATGAACGTTTGGTTCAGGACATGAGGTTGGAGAGAGAGAGTGATAGAATTACCTTTTGTTAATTTCTTTCTTTAATCTCAAGCAAAGAGGCAGAATTTTAGCTTTAAGGACTCATGCTCTTGTTTCCAGAAGCACTCATTGTTATAACAAGCTCATTCTGATAGTGGAAAATAAAGTGGATTTTTGAATTCAGGGTTAAGATTTTAATTGTTGTGGCAGCTTGAGAATCATTCATAAAACCAGATAATAGGTTGTTAAGCATGACATCTCTACCACAGAAATGAAGAATAAGAAGTATCCCTTACTAGTTTCCTAGCATTTCTAGTTGCCCTACATTTCAGACAATTGCACTTCAGCCAAAGAAGAATTTGTCAGTGGCACAATTCCAGCATTTGGCCTTCAAACAATGATAAGAAGGGTTTTCCAGGCAGAGTTAGCCTTTAGAGTTTCCTCTGAAATTACTCCAACTGTCATAGTCTGGGGAATATAGATTTTGATTTGAGAAGGGAAATTTTCTGTGAAATACTACTCTTCATGAGAGTCAGAATTGTGGTCTCTGGTGCTGGGAAGAACAAGAGCAAACAACTAAAGCTTTTATATGAAATGTGACTAAGGACCCTTTTGTGATAAATTATTCAGATGATATGCCTCTGATGGGGAGGGAGGATACTTTTCTAAAAGACCCAAGTGTGTCTCCCTTTTGTGGGGTGTCCAAACTACAAGATAATATATATTTTTTGAAAACATGAAAAACTTTAAAATCTTGGAGGAAAGTAGGATTTACCAGAGAGAGGGCAATTATTCTCATTATTTATGAGTTAGCATAAGTCATTTGTGTTTATAAGTTCCCTTGAGTCTTTTGTATTTTTTGCATTTGTTGTGGCTTGAAATATAGACTTTGATTTATGTGATAAATGCATTGATACCATGAATGTTATATGGGGTATGAGAACTCTTTTACACACATTTCTGAAAATGTAGTCATGTGCTATATTGAGGATTTTCCTCACAGTAATCTCTGAGTTTCTGATTTTAGAATAGACCTAGTCATAATAAGTCAGGGCTCAGGTGGCAGGGCCACAGGCTACATTTAATCTAGTTACCTTACTCATCCTTTGAGGTTCACTTCATGACTTCCACTTTTCAATCCACACTCATATTTTATTTCTTTGAATTCCTTTCATTGTAGTTTTTCAATAATACAATTTAACATTTAACTATTTGCTCTCCTGAAAGACTACTTGATCATTCCACAAACAAATTATTTTCTTCTCAAGAAGATTGTTACTTTATAAAACCTAGAGGTTACCCTATATATCCTTGCACAATTCTAAGCACATGATACAGACTCAATAAAAATCCATTGATTGTTGATTGATTGAATAGGAAAAGATAGAGCATGGTAGTATGTAAAGATCACTAGAATTGAAATCAAGAAACGCGGATTTTGGTCATGGCCAAAAATTGTACATTTAATTTATGTTGGATGATATGAGCTTGCTTCTAGATCAAATTATGTCATTTCTCTCATGTTTTTCTTATTTGTAAAATGAGAGTAATAATACTGGTTCTATATGATTCACAATATTGGAAAGAAAAAATATTTTAATTATACAAATCATGGTATATACACTCTCAAAGTAAGTTTGAAGGTGGTTAATGGTATTTTCTTGAGGTTTTTCTTTCTATCCTAGGTTTTCCTACTATATGTTGACACTTTATTTTTTTCTGTTCTTAGATTTAGAACTAGAATATTATATTCCATTAGGACTTAATTTTCCTAGATGAAGAAACTGATGATTTAAGAGATGCTTTGTTAGAGATCACACAGAAAGTAAGTCACATAGCTGGGACCCAGACTGAGGCCTTTTGTAAGGAAGAAGACTTTTTGCCACTGTCAAGGTAATGGAATATTCTGTGAAGCTACTGATACCTTTGAGTGGCAATATGATGGATTGACATTAAAGTACAAAATTGGATAAAAAGGTAATCAAGAGACAGATTTAGAAGGAAAATGGTGGTGTATCATGAAAAAAAAGAAGAAAAAAAGGTTGATTAATATAAAAGGAAAAGGAATAAAAAGCAAATGAAATGCAAGACAACTTGTTGATGAAAAAAGTGACAATAGACACATTCAATGGAAGAGGTTCAATTGCTCTTTGGTTGGCATCCAAGAGTACAATTAAATTGGGACCTTGAATTTTTGCAAGTCCAATTTTGGAAGAAAATTTGTTAGTACTGATAAAAGTGTCATTTTAAATAATTAAGAGAACTTATTGTGAACCATTTGTAATAAATAAATACATCGAAGGAGTAAAGAGAAAAGGAAAGGACAACTTGATAATGAGATAATAATATACACTGCTTGAAAGTCAGTTAATTGAAGGTTTGTCATGACCAATGAATACTACTCATTGTAAATCCTCTGCAGAAAATAATAGCCTGCTAAAAGAAGAAAATCATCATGAAGAAAAAATTGCAGAAGAGTAGAAATTAGCACATTTTTGATCCACAAATTGTCAAAATAAAATGGTCACTCAGGCTATAGAAGAGTGTAATTTTTTTTTCTAAAATTAACTTGTTTATTTATTCAAACTTAAAAATGTAAGGAATTTAACAGAAGTCCCAGTTAACCTATTACTGTAGCCATATTGCCAACATATTTAATTAAAGTTATTTTAACCAGTGAAATACTAAGACATAGTTTCAATACTTATTAATATAGTGTGTCTTAAATCTGTTTCTTTTCTATCTTTTATATTGAGAATAGTGTTGGCATTCACTAGAAATATAAATAGGGAATAGAGCTATGGATTCAGTGGTAAAGGGAAGTCTCAGGTAAGGAAATTACCACTGCCAAAGTATGTAATTATAAAAATTATAATCCTGAAGAAGATGATGATAATTAGTATTTTTTTTTTGTGCTTTAAAATTTTCAAAGGAGAGGATTCTGGGAAGATGGCAGAGGAGGTCAGAAAATTACATGTTCTCCAGATAAGAAATCCCCACAAATTCCCCACAAAATAGCATCTTAGGGTGAATGAATGCCACAAATTTGGGGTAGAGTAATGGTCTTCCTGAGACAATCTGAGAAGATCAGAGAAAGACACCATAATGCAAATGTGACATATGTGAAATGTAAATACCTTCAGCTTAATTCTGCTGAAAAAGCAAATAACAAGCCTTGGGGCTACTGGGGTTCTCTATACCCCAATAATAAAGGTGATTTTACCAAAAATATCATATAGCATATAACTATATATGAATGTGTGTGTTTGTGTGTATACAAAGGTATGTATGTATCTATCTTTTAAGAACAATCAAGGAAAAAATAAGTTAACTATAGAAAGTTGTTATGGGAATAGGACAGATATGTTTCAGCATCAGAGGAAGATACTGAAGAAAAAAAAAAAGCTTCTACTTCAAAGAGTAATATTAAATCATCACCTGTCAAAAATAATTCACAGAACTAGGGAAAAAAACTTTAAAAATAAAATGAGAGAGGAGAAAAAAATGAGAAAAAAGAGAAAATTTCAAGAAAAAATAAGATTATAAAACAAAAGTCATTTAACTAAAAAATTAGATCCAAAACCTTAAGAAAGAAGATGACTCCTTGAAAACTAGAATTAGGCAAGGGGAAGCCAACAAGATTATAAGAGACCAAGTGGTAATAAAACAAAATATAAAGAATTTTAAAATAGCCAGAGAAAGAGCATATGAGCAAGTAATTGATCTGGAAAATAGAGCAAAAAAGAGAAAATGTAAGAATAATTAGACTACTTGAAAGTTATAATTTAAATATGAATTCTAATACAAGAATATAAGAAATAAATTGTCCTGAAAGGGAAAGTAGAACTAATAGAAAAAAAAAAAAAATCAGTTAATCACCACTTGAAAGAGATAAGGGAAACTTACAGAAACATCATTACCAAATTCCAAAAACTCCAGGTCCAGGAGAAAATATTATGAGAAACAAGGAAAGAAAATCAAATATGACAGGGTATAATTAGAATCACATAAGACCTAGCAGAGATTACATTAAAAAACATTGCAGGTCTTGGAACACTATACATAGAGGAGCAAAAGAACTAAGGTTGTAGTAGAAAATATAATCCCCACCAAAGTTAAGCATAATTCTAAATGAAAAAAGAATAATTAATGAATTATTATCATTTCCTGTCATCTTATCTAATCTGAGAGATGTAAAGTATGTGAAGTAGTATTTGATTAAATCACTAGCGATTTAGAGCATTTTTTCATATAACTATAGATAGCTTCAATTTCTTCATCTGAAAATTGTGTTTGTAACCTTTGACCATTTATCAATTGGGGAATGGTTTGTATTCTTATAAATTTGACTTACTTCTTTATATATTTTAGAAATGAGACCTTTATCAGAAGCACTGACTGTAAAAATTGTTTCCCTGTTTTCTGCTTCCCTTCCAGTCTTTTTTTTTTTTTTTTTTTTTTTTTTTTGTTTTGTTTTGTTTTGTTTTGTTTTGTTTTGTTTTGTTTTGTTTTGTTTTTGGTGCAAAACTTTTTAATTCAATGTAATCAAAGTTGTCCATCTTGCAATTCACATTATTTTCTAATTCTTTGACCATAAATTACACCCTTCCCCAAAGAACTGATAGGTAAATTATTCTTTGTTCTCCTTAGTTGCTTATAGTTTCAACCATTATCCCTAAACCATGTACTTATTTGACCTTATTTGGGTATGAGGTGTAAGTTTTACATCCATTCTGAGTTTCTGACATGTTTTCCAGTTTTCCCAGAAATTTTTGTGAATTAGTGAGTTATTATCTCAGATGCTGAAGTCTTTTGGCTTATAAAACAGTTGATTATTATAGTCATTAATCTTGTGTCACGTTTATTTAACCTGTTCCACTGAATAGATTTAGATTTAGTTCTGATAGGGTACTTTTTTTTTTTTTTTTTTTTTTTTTTTTTACATTTTTTCCCATTAATTCCCTAGATATGTTTGATCTTTTGTTCTTTCAAATTAATTTTGGTATTATTTTTTCTAGCTCTATAAGATAATTTTTGGCAATTTGATTGGCATGGTGCTGAACAAGTAAACTAATTTTAGGAAGAATTTCATTTTTATTGTATTAACTTGGTCTGTTCATGAGCAATTGATATTTTCCAATGGTTTGGATCAACTTTATTTGTGTGAAAAGTATTTCATAATTGTGTTCATATAGTTCCTAAGTTTGTCTTGGAAGGTAGACACCCAAATGTTTTGTTTTGCCTATAGGTTTTTTTTTTTTTTTTTTTTTTTTTTTTTTGTTGTTGTTGTTGTTGTTGTTGTTGTTTTTTAATGGAATTTCTCTTACTATCTCCTGTTGCAGGGCTTTATTGATAACATATCTAAATGCTAATGATTTGTGTGGGTTTATTTCATATCCTGCAACTTTATGACAGTTGTTAATTGTTTCAAGTAAGTTTTTGGAAGATTGTCTCAGATTCTCTAAGTATGCCATTGTATTATCTGCAAAGAGTGATAATTATATCTCCTCATTGCCTACTTTAATTCCTTTAGTTTGTTTTTCTTTTTTTGTTGCTAGAACCAACATTTCTAGTACAATATTGAATATTAGTGGTAAAAGTTGTTGGTAACATAAAAAAAAAAACAAATAACTATGTTTAGTATTTAAAATTCTTTATTATCTGATGTCATCCTCTTTTTCCAAATGACTTCAAAATTAAGTTCTATCATGTTCCCTAAATTCTTGTCAAACTAGCCTATTTTCAATTCCCTTTGCACAACATTCCATCTTCTGTCAAACATTTCCATAGTCTGTTCCCTATCTCTATTTCAATTTCTATCTCTCTTTGTCTCTGTGTATATCTCTGAGTTTCTCTATCTGACTATGTCTCTCTGCCTCTATCTCTCTGTCTCTATCATTTGTCTACCTCTGTCACTCTGCCCGTATTTCTTTCTCTCTCTCTCTCTCTCTCTCTCTCTCTCTCTCTCTCTCTCTCTCTCTCTCTCTCTCTCTCTCTCTCTCTCTCCTCTTCCTTTTGAAATTCTTTGAGTAGATCAAGGCTCAGATCAATTGATACCTCTTACTAATGACAATTTGTTTCCCTAAAATATTAGTGATTTTTTCCAAGGATGTTTCTCATCTGTGAGACATATAATAGCATAATCTCTGAAGAATGAAAATTGAAAATTATTCAAAGGGAAATGGAGAGGTGTAATTGCCAAACTCACTAAAGGAAAGTTTTAAATGGAAGCTTTAGCATAGCATCATAATCCAGCAAAAGAAATTTGGCTAGGCATCATACTGTGACAAGTAATTGAAAACAATGCCAAATGCTCTGCTTTTGTGAAATATGTAATTTTAGGCAAACCCAAATAATTTCACAGTTGTTGAATCTTATTTTTTTTTTCATTAATTCAATGTAAGAGCTTGAATAAATGTCTTTACATTTTTCAATTCTGCAATAGTAGCAATGTTATAAAAACTTCAGTTCTTAGTAATTATTAGCAAGTATTAGGTAATTTTTACATTAAAATTTTTGTAATTATAATTTAAATGATAATTTAAAAAGCATTTGGGGACAAATATGAACTTTCCTACACATACATAAATATCTCTAATTTCTAGGTTTATCTATAGGAAGAAAAGCTAAGAAAAATGAAAGAAAAGAAAAATAACAAGACAGAAAGAAAAGATAGAATACTTGTGAAGCATTTATTTTATTTCCTATTGTTCATATTCTCATATGAGTGGAATTGTGGTTTTCTGTATGTACTTTGATAAATAATATAATCTTCATGCTGATCATGTAAGCAATCACTTGCATTGACTTTTCAAATAACTTTCTGTCTAGTTTAGAATGCTCCATAAAAAGTGATTTTTAACAAGATTAAGTTTACTTTTTCATCACATTTCATTTAAAATTGAGTTTAGAAATCAGCTTAAAAGACATGCTTAAGGATTAAATGTAAATACAGCCTCTCTGTGTGTGTGTGTGTGTGTGTGTGTGTGTGTGTGTGTGTGCATTGGTTAAAACTCCTTTAAAGTCAGAATTGTTAGAGTGTGTGATATTCAGTCATCCAAGTGTTTAAGATTTTTCATTATTCAAGAATCTCTAATTCTGGAGTTAAATACTGACAAAAAGTTTCATATACATCTCAATTTTGAATTATTATTGTTTTACATATTGCTAAATGCTATTTATAGCCTGTTAGAGAGGTTTTTTTTAATATATCAGTAAATTTCAATTCTTGAGATAAAACTATTTCATACTGATTTGAGTTAGATTTATTTACCTTTACTAAGGTAGTTTATCAATTTTCATTAATTTATATATGAATAACATATACATACATACACGCATCTATACATATATGCATATATACATCTGCTTTTGCGTAAACATATACACATAATCTAAAATATATAACAGAATAAACTTAAGCTAGTATTGAACTCCTCTCCTCTCCTCTCCTCTCCTCTCCTCTCCTCTCCTCTCCTCTCCTCTCCTCTCCTCTCCTCTCCTCTCCTCTCCTCTCCTCTCCTCTCCTCTCCTCTCCTCTCCTCTCCTCTCCTCTCCTCTCCTCTCCTTTCCTCTCTTCTCCTCTCCTCTCAATTTATTTCAAAGAGAAGCAACTGAGATTTAAGAAAATTTGATTTGTGCTCATTTAGATACATAATAAAAAATTAAGTATTTGAACCAAAATTCTCAGAATACATATTTAGTGAAATGTTGACTGCATCATGCCATTTGCCTTTTAGCATAATGCCTTTAATATAATGAAAATAAAATCTTAATAATCAGCCAACATATGAGATGAACTATTATTTCTGAAGTACATATGTAAAAGTTTCTAATGGAGGACTTACTAACAGGCATGGTCACAGAATTGCTTAGTTTCATGATGTGCTGAGAATGGCATCAAATATAGTATTAAAGCTCATTATAGGATTTAAACAAAAGACATACTTCTTCATAGTGATTTTTTTAAAGGTTTCCATTTACCTATGACATTGTGTTGATTTTATAGTGCTCCAGAATCAGTGAAACAGATGAATCTAACCACATTGGGAAAAACAATACGAATGGCAAATGCATATTTCTAAATTATGTCATACAGCTGGATAGAAAAGTCATCAAGTTAATCCAACAACTGAGTTCATCCAGAATTACATGTGAAGAAACCAGGTAAAGTTCATTTGGAAGTGTACTATGTTTTCAATAATCCCACATTGTCCACTGTAGCAAAAGTATATCTCTTTAATATCATGTTTTTGTCTCAGCAATGTTGTAGCTGATAATAATCATAGAATTGCACAAATTCAAAAGTCATTTAAAGTTACAGGAAGAGTGATATAAATACATACATTGTTTCCTAAGTTTCACTGAGTAAGAAGTTGCATGAAAAATATTAAAATAGTTATCTATGACAAGAAAAGGGGTTGAGTAGGTGCCTCATTATAAGAACATTCAAGGAAACTATAATGAAATTACAGAAATATTTTTAAATAAGTAAATGAGCAAGCCAGAAAACATTCTCCAATACTTTGGCTAGATCCTTTATGGTGAATTGAATGTAAAACAAGAAAAATAAATCACCCAAAATGAGAAAACTTATTAAAAAGTTGCAAATTGGTTGAGTGGTGGAAGAATATAAGATAAAATCAATATCCAATGAAAGAATAGGAATTGATTAGGGAAATGTTTCTCAATAAATGACTATCTGTGACATGATATGTATGTGTGTGTATGTTTGTGTGGATTTGTGTGTATGTTGTATAATATAGCATATACATACTTTCCATCCCCAAGCGATTTATAAGGAATTCCCTATTAGGTATCTCTCTCTAGTGACACAAAATATCACCCTTTTTACAAAATATACAAATACAAAAAGGTCTTAAGAGAGTTTCCAGGCAGAACTGGGTATTTAAGTGACTTGTCTGGGGACACAAAGTCAATGTGTAAAACAGATGGAACTTGAATCAAGATCATTCTGATTCTGAAACCACTGTACCATGGTATCTCAAACTATTTATTTAGGTGCTTTGAACTAGATCATGTTTAATTCTCCCACACTTAGGATGCCATAATGGTAAAATAAAAAAAGAGAGATAGAGAGAGGGAAAGAGACAGACAAACAGAAAAAGAAGAGACACAGAGAGAGACAGAAAGCCGGAAAAAGAGTGAAATAGTCAATGCTAAACTTTTCTTCTATGATATCATTAATGTGAGTACTAATCTAGGTCTCATCCCCTCTCCACAAGATTTATTTTTTTGCCAAATCTTGCCAGTTAACAAAAACTCCCTAGTCCATTTTCTTTTATGTAATCTTTCCACAACCAACTTAATATAACTTTTCTTTGCACAATTATAGTAACCTCTCCTTCAGATTCTCTCCTCCTAGTTTCTCCTCAGTGTAACCCATGCTCCCTAAAAATACCAAATTGTTATTCTTAAGGCATATGTCTGACCATATGGCCCTCCTACTCAAGAGGATCCAATGAGTCCCTATTTTTTAGCATAAAATACAAAACTTTTTTCCTTGTCATGTTAAGCCCTTTACAATCTTGCTCTATCTTTGTCAAACAATTAATACACATTTATTAAGCATTTAGTGTGTCACAAACACTATGCATTGGGAATATAAAACAATCTAAAAGATGTAGATAAAGGTTATGCATTATTGGAAGAAGATAATATATAAAAGAGAGCTGAAAAGTAGAGGATTGAGCATATGGGCATAGATGAACAAATCCTGTAGTGCATCCTGGAGAGGAATAAAGACATAGTTGGCCTGGACCTCCTCCTTAAATTAGAGTGTCTGGGAGAAATCAAAGAGCCACAGGGAGAGATGCCTCAGGGATAAATAGTACTTTCCATATCACAAGTAGTTCAAGAGTGAAAATATTTTTTTTTTTTTTTTTTTTTGGCATAGTGAGCAAAGTCCTGTAGAGATGAGTGAACAATGAAGGCTTGAGACGAATAAAGTTATACTATCCAGAAACCCCTTTTTAAATTTGAAATTTTGGAGGGAACCAGACAATCTCCAATTTATCCCACATCCTACCCAAACTGGCTTACTTACTGTTTCCCAAATATGACATTCCATATTATATCTCTATCCCTTTGTACAGATTGTCTATCCTCCATGTCTGTAATGTACTCACTACCTTCTTATCTTCCTTCTTATAACTCAAGGATCAGCTGAAGTATTATGCTCTTTAAAGTCTTTAGTTGCTCTCTCTCTATCTCTGTCTCTGCCTGTTTCTGTGTGTATATGCTAAAAAATGTATATTAAGCTACTATCAATGATGTTGGAAATAGTGTTAGAAGTGGGAGAGCTGCTACAAGTTTGAAAATGTTAAAATGCTACATTGGTTTTCAGGAGGGAGAAAAGTAGTCACATTCCAAACTATCAACTTGTAGGTTTGAGTTGGCAAAATTGTAAAACATATTATTAAATGAAGAAATCATGAACAGTGATCAAAGAAAGCCAGTATGAGTTCATCAAGAAAAATTTATACTAGACAAGTATAATTGCCTACTATAATAGAATGGCAGAATACCATAGGCACATTTTACCTTTATTTTAGCAAAACATTTGTCGTGCTAGATTTGTGGGCAAGATGGGGAAATGTAGACTAAGTAATAATATAATAATGGGAATTTAGAACCAGCCCAAATGGTTAAATTAAATGAGTAGTTATTTTTTTTTGCTTCAATATAAATGTGAAGGTTTATAGTAGACAGTTGCAGATTTATGTTAGTTCTAGTGCTATTTAATATCTTTATCACTCATTTGTATAACAGTATATAGTAGACAGCATACTATTTAGACTTTTATAATGACATAAATGTGTAAAGGCTAATATGTACCAGAATCAGAGTCCAAAAGTTTTTATTACTAGAACTTCAGGCCAGATCTGACATGATACAGAGGACATTCATGTTAAAAAAATATGTGTTTTTAGTGAGTATAAGGTCAAAAACTTCCTAGTAGTAGTAACCAAAAAAGATAAGTGATCTCAGGCTGTTTTAAAGAAAGATCTAATGACCTGGATTTGGGAAACATTAGTTCTTCTGTTCTTTGTCTTGGTATTATATCTAAAGTGTTGCCATTGTAGATGTCATATTTTAAGAAGGTCAATGAATAGAATGCTATATAAGAGTATCTAAAAGATGACCAGGACATTTTGTGAAATCTTAAAATCATAACATGAAGAGCTATTCACTGAAGGAACAGAAGATGTCTAGGCTACATCAAACAAAAAAAGAAAGAAAGAAAAGAAAGAAAGAAAAGAAAGAAAGAAAGAAAGAAAGAAAGAAAGAAAGAAAGAAAGAAAGAAAGAAAGAAAGAAAGAAAGAAAGAAAGAAAGAAAGAAAGAAAGAAAGAAAGAAAGAAAGAAAGAAAGAAAGAAAGAAAGAAAGAAAGAAAAGAAAGGAAGAAAGGAAGAAAGAAAGAAAGGAAGGAAGAAAGAAAGAAAGAAAGAAAGAAAGAAAGAAAGAAAGAAAGAAAGAAAGAAAGAAAGAAAGAAAGGAAGAAAGAAAGGAAGGAAAGGAAGGAAGGAAGAAGGAAGGAAGGAAGGAAGGAAGAAGGAAGGAAGGAAGGAAGGAAGGAAGGAAGGAAGGAAGGAAGGAAGGAAGGAAGGAAGAAAGGAAGAGGAGGAAGAAGAAGGAAAAGGAAAAAAGGAAAGAAGGAAAAAAAGAAAAGGAAAAAAAAATAAAGGAATGGGGAAAAGAGGAGATAGTTCTGCCTTTAACTATTTTATAAATTATCATGAAAAGGAAATTCTATTCTAGACTTATTCTTTTGGGTTTCAGAGTGATAAACTAGGAACAATTTATTTATTTTTATTATTTTGGGGGGTGGGGCAATTGGTATTATGTGACTTGTCCAGGGTCACATAGCTAGGAAATGTGAAGTATCTGTGGTCAAATTTGAACTCAGGTCCTCCTAACTTCAGGGCTGGTGCTCTATCTACTGTACCAACTAGCTGCACCTTGAATTAGAAACAATGGATGGAAAGGACATGGGCATACATTTTGACTAAATGTAAAGAAAACATATTTCTTAACAATTCAATTCATAAAGCAATGTGGTGGCTTTTTTTTTTCTCCTTTTAATTGAATTCATCCTTGCCAGAAGTTTTCATGAAGAGTATAAATGACTAATCATTTGCTAGGAATGCTATGGAGGCCATTTTTATTTTAAGCCACAGATTAGATGACTTTTCTCTGAGATCCTTCCCTACTGTGAGATGTATGATTCTGAAATGGGAAGCTTTGGGTCTTTTTCCTCTCCTTATCTTTTCCATCTAGAAAGCCAGTTGATTTTCCTAATTAAAATTCTGAGCATGTCCCTCTTCTCAAACTTCAGTGGCTCACTATAATTTTTGGGATCAAGCATTTGGTACTTAAAGCCCATCACATCTTTCCTTTGCTCTGACTTTTGAGTTTTCCAACAATAATCCCCTCTCTTTGGTGAAGCTGACTTCCTCACTGATCCTTGCACTAAACAACCTATCTCCTATATCAAAGCATTTTCAAGGTTGTCTTCCTTACCTGGATTTTTCTTCCTCTTCATCCCACATGGCTTCTTTCAAGTTAGTTCAAATCCTGTCTCCTAGAGTAAACTTTCCCCAATCGTCTCTAATTCTACCATTTTTTCTTTGTTAATTATTTCTAATTTATTCTATATGTAGCTTGTGTATACAAACATGTTTTCATGTTTTCTCCCCCAATGAAATATGAGCTTCTTGAGAGTGGGAACTGTTTTTGTTTGTTTGTTTTGTTGCCTTGACTATTGTTTGCTTTTCCCTTAGATTACTAGTGCTTAGCACACTTGGCACATAATAAGTGCTTAAAATGTTTATATGATTGACTGATAAAAAAAAAAAAAAAAAAAAAAAAGTTGACCAGAGGAACAAGCAATGGTGGAGAACTTTATATGCCACTTTTCAGTGAATAATTTCTCACACAGATATTCTTTTTTATAAAATTCTTAGGTCTGGTGATTAAGTATCTCTGTCTCTGAGGGAGGATAAGGCTATGACCTCAGACAACTTGTCTATCTTCCCAGTGCCAGAATGAGGAGAAAATATATAGAAATTGGAGATTTTTTTCACCTGAAATGAGTAGCTCCTGTTTGAAAGGGGAAAAGAACAGGACATGGAGATTAGAAGACAGAATTTTGTGGGAAAATGATATTGTCAATTTTTATAAAATGAATAATGGAAGGACAATATGGATCTGTTTTCTTATGATGTCCCAAATAAACTCAAAATATTTGCCTGGTATTCGTGGTCTTCCACAACTTGGTGCCATCTCCACAATTGATCCTAATTTCATATTAGCCTACTTCATATACTCGGTGTTGTAGGTCAGTCAGTATTTATTAAACACCCACTGCATTCAAGAAACTGTGCTAAGTGTGCTAAGCCCTAAGAATACAAAGAAAGGAAAAAACAAATAAACAAGTCCTGCTTTCAAGGAACTCAAAGTCTAAGGGAGGAAATGAGATGCTAACAATTATATACAATCAAGAAATATAAAAGACAATTTGGAATTAGATTTAGAGGGAAGGCATTAAGATTAAGGGAGAGAAAAAAATGTTTTTTTCTTGTAGAAGGTAAAACTTTTAATTAGGTCTTGAAAGAAGTCCATAGATACATATGAGAAAACAAAGAATTCTAGGTATTGGGGATAGCCATTGAAAATGCCTGACATCAGGAGATGGAAAATCCTGTGTGAGGAACATCAAGAAAGCCATTGTTAGCAAATCTTAAGAGTATGGATGATAAGTTGTAGCGAGTTAGATAAACAGACTAGAAATTTGATCCTAGAGAGGATAGGACTTTAGCAATACTGAATGTCTGTCTGATCCATTTTTGAACTTTTATGTCTTTCTTTGGATTATTTATTCCCAATGCCTCAAATACCCTTGTTCCTTGTTATTATCTGTTGAACTCCTAACCAAATTTTTTTAATACCTAGGAAAAAATGTTTGATTTTTTCTATGAAGTTTTCCTGTTCCACATAACTTAGGAGATTGGGTTAGGAGACAGCATACTATGATGGTAACAGCATTTCACTTGGAATCAGAAGACCTGAATTTGAATTAACATCAATCCCATTGTTTCCTTTGGCAAGATATTTAAAACCTCTCTGAGAATTTTCCTTTATCTAGAAAATGAGGAGGTTGGAAAATATTATCTCTAAGATTCCTTCAGGTTCTAAATCTATGCTCCTTTTGCCTCCTTTCTAGTTCTCCAGTGCACTTACTACATTAGATTGTACATTATATTTAATTGGATTGATATTCTGTTTCTCTATCATACTTTAAGATTAATATTGGAAAGAACAGAGCCTTTTCTAATTTTGTACTTTCTTCCCCAGACTTGAACACTATGTTGGTTACACAGCATGTACTTAATAAATGAGTCTTGAATGATCATGTATATATCTAAGTAATTTGTATCTACCGCTATAGATTTATCTGCATTGATATCTATCTTTCCATCTATCTATATCCATAAATATATTTCCATATCTATTTCTATGCCTATATATCTATGTAAGATATGTTATATCTAAAACAAGATCTACGTATTTATATATATATATATATATATATATATATATATATATATATATATATATATATATATATATCTTAATCAGTGTTTATGTGTTTATATTTATATTTAAACTTGCCTCTAAATAGGCTCAATATATATTTATATATCAGATCTATATTTATCAATCTATATCTCTATGTATTTTAGCTATACATATACATATACATAACATATGAAAATACTTTATAACTCTGAAAGCGCTACTGAATTGTTGTTGATATTGTTAATAGGAATTGGGGCCTCCTCCTGTGTTGCAGTTCCATATGATTGTTGAAATGAACTAAGGCATGGTAATCTTGTACAGTTGAACACATTGTCCCTGGATAAAGATGACTTATTTATCTTTTAATACATCTATGACTTTAGTCAATTTATTTAACTTCTCACATTTTAAATTTCTTTTTCCAGAAAATGTTTGGATTAGACAAAAGAGCCTCCTGATGTTCATTCCAAATGTAAATCTTTGGGAAAGACATTATGAATAAGGCACAGATTTTTATTGGGAATTATCAAACAAATATGTTGGCCTATTCTATATTTCAGTTTTATTTAATACATTCTTTATCATGTCTTTGGTGAGTATAGTCTAATCTTAGGTCCTGAATTGCACATAAAGGGTAAATATTACACAATTCCTATTCTCAAAGGGTTTTTAGATAAAAACTAAACAAGAAAAGGATGACTTCACTGCTGAGACATAACTAGTCTTTTCTTGCTCCTCTCCTATGCTTTATTAAGGCATTGGGTATTCAGTACTGGGTGTCTATTTTCAGATGAATGTAGAATCCCTATTACTGGACCTGAGCTTTAAATATAAGTCTAGCAAGCTGAAAGGATCTTCAGTTTGGTTGGAAAAATGTTCTTCTAAGAAATTCTCTATGTTTAAGGCATTTAAAAATTCTCTAAATAGCTTTGAGGAGTTTTACGGGGTCCTCTTTTAAATCTTTTTCACTTAATCTACCTGTGGAAAGGATTTTGTTCTAAGAAATAAAAACCTTACCTCCCTAGGGGAAAAAAGGGAAAAAAGCAGTGCAAAGTCAAAGATGTGATTCTTGAGAGAAAGAGCCTTTTGGAAACTTTGTCTAAATTGCTCTTAGAATCAAGGGCTAAATTTCAAAGACCCCCTCACTGAAGTGCAGAATGGCATATGATTCTCCCTGTTCCTACCTGCAATCTCTTTTTTTTTTTTAAGTGGCCCTGAAAAGTTCCATTATCACTTTCATTCATTTATATTTCATTGTCTATTTGGTAAAGCCCACAGCATCCTCCTAACTGGAATATTAAGGAAAATATAGCAAGAAGGCTCAGTCTAAGATTACAACTTTTGCCAAGGTAACGGTATTTATCCTTAACAGTGTCCAGGGCTCCTGAAGAGCAATGCTGCCATCTATGGGTGATGCAAATTTGCTGGACTTGCTAAAGCTCATTTCAGCCAGAAAATGTGTCCTTTAAGATACAGGTGACTCTGAAAAGAATGCACTTTGTATTGTATGATAGACATAAATGAATATGTGGTATTTTATTATTTTAGTATGATTTCTTTTGTATGGAAAATATAGAAGGTAAAAACTTTTTTTGACATGTGGATGCATGTTTATTTAGTGCCATTGAGTTTCCCTAGGAGTCCAAATCCAAATAATACGCAGTAGCTGAATCTTCTATTTTTTTTTAATGTTTAAACATCATTTTATATTATGTTCATTTACTCCAAATAAAAAGGCAGAAATATGATAAAAGACCAAGGTGGAGCTAAAATTGGAAGGTATAGGTTATTCTCCCTCCAAGTAAAACAAAACAAAATAATTCCTCACCAATTATCCTATTTCTGTTGAGGATACCATTACTCTTATGTTCACCCATGTTCACAACCACAGAGAAATTTTCAATATTTTCTCTTATCAAATACCAAGCCCACCAAACATCCCTAATCAGTTTCCTATACTTGTCTAATACTTTTAATCAGCATATCTCTTATCCAACTTCTTTTTCCTCCTACTTCAAATAGATTAGTCCAAATTATTATTTGTCATTTGGACTATTTCAATTGTGGGTTGGAAAAAAGATTATATATGTAGAATGGTAAGGAGCCTGAGACGTCACCATTTCCAACCCTTTAATTTTATATATGAAAAAACTAAGGGTCTGAAATCTAAAGAGTCTTGTCTAGAAGAAAGAGGTTAAGACTTAGGTTGTAACAATAGAGAAGTGAATAGGGGAGAAAAATCATATAGCTCCTTAAGAAACACAAAGCACTTTATCTACATTATTTCATTTGAACACTATAATAACTCTCTAAAGTGAATAATGGAGCCATTATAGGTCTCCACTTTATAAGCATGGGAATTGAAATCAGTGAGGCTACTTTTGACTTTCTTTCTATACCTTGTTTTTAGGACAATGTCCCACATGTATTAGGTGCTTAATAAATGCTTTGATTTGACTCTCTTGGAATTTTATTTTTTCCTTTTCATACATATTTTCATCTATTAATCTAAATTCTCTTCCTCTATCAATATCTATTGGTTTCACAGTCTTATAAGTTCTCATTCCTGTTTCCTTCTCCCCAAGGGGTCTGATTTTTTCAATGATAATATTTTTTCACGGGGAAGTCAACTTGGGATGTTTCCAAGGGAACCTCATTCTTTGTTTCTGTTTAACTATGGGGATATTAATAAAATATAATATTATGCTTTTGTTTGCACCCTACATCATTCAATCTTTCTGACTACAACATATGTCTCACCCTAGGGAAACAGTAAGAATAAGACCTCCCTACTGCTAAACATCTTGCATTTTGAGTCATGCTAGAGGTCATCCATTTATCCATCCTACAACATGCACAGACAATAGTTTAAATGCATAATTTCAAATGGGCAAATGTCCTGGGTAATATCTCATATTAATATTGAGCAATTAATTAGATAATTAAAATAATTAAAATCAATTATTCCCTTTCACCTTGTACATTAACACTAAGTGCTTCTTACCTTTCCACAATTTTATCCCACTATTAATTAAATTGATACTATTTACTTTAAATTAAACAAACCGTTTTGAGTTGCTATGCTAAATAAATATGTATACATGTATATATGTATACTTAATATACATATACTTAATATCATAAATCACATTTCAATCAAGGAAAGACTTGAATTTTGTTATATCTCCTTTAAAAGATATTAGGAGATTTTTAATAAATGCTTGCAGTACTGATCTAAACTAGTGTTGCTACACTGAAGAGGCGGTGAAACGGACTTCACATAGTTCCCCTTATGCTATTACCGGGACGTGGCTCTAGTTTGTAAACCTTTTACCCCCATTTGGCTCTATCTGGCAACCTTGAATGCCTCCAGAATTAGCAGAAATAAGAACTTTATGGATATAATCACCATAAACTAGATTAGTAAATGTGATGTACTTCAGAGCAGTCTTTATCCACTGAGAGATCTGTATCTAATTCTTCTCCAGTGAGCTGATTTTTCTTGCACTTACAATTATGTGTTGAGCTTAATGTTTGTATATTCCCACATACTATTTTTAAACCTTGCTCTGAAGTTAGCCCGCTAAAGAATCAGAAGCCTTTTGGATACTCAAGTCTGCAGGTGCTCCTGAAGAAACCGCATTGTAAGTGCTCAGCCTCCACTTGACAATAGCTTTGACAACTGGACAGCTGAGCACTATCCCCATGGAAACCAATTCTCCGGAGTGGGATGGCATGCTGTACATTCAGCACTCTTTCTAAAAGAAGAAAAAAATAGAATTTTTAACATATTGATTAATCTGGGGCATCTTCTACCATTTTTGATGAGCCAGCATCCATTTCCAAGAGAAAGGGAGTGGCAGCTGCTGAAAGACTTGGCAGGACGTTAACCAATGTGAGGGATCCTCAGAATTCATTATATATATTTTAAATAGCAGCACCTGCACTGTGTAGGATCCAGCCAATTCTGAAGTTCTGCTTTCAGGTACTTCTGAAGAAGGGAGAAAAAAAAAAAGATTCAAGTAAGATGTGTCTAATTCCCTTATTCTTATTCATACTCATTCTTATTCTGTGTTATCTCTTACCTCATACTCTTCTGAGATTAACTCCTTATAAAGTTGTCAGGATTCTTCTTGTCAGGGTGATTAAGTATAGAGGTGCTGGGATCTATAATGTAGTCTCCTTATGAAGCAATTTTATTGTAGGTCAGACCTGATTCAGCTGCTCTGGGGATTCAAATTAAGAAATGGAAGCAAAAGAGACACTTTCAGATCACCTAGCAATTGACAAAGGGCCGCTTGCTTAACCCAAGTTCTCAACTTTTTAGTGTGTCATGGACTACTTGAGCAGTCTGGGAAAGCCTAAAGGCCTCTTCAGAGAATAGTTTTTAAATATCAAAAGCAAAATAAATGGGATTGCATGTTAAAATATAATTATTTAATTAAGAACAAAGAAAACTAAATTTACTAATGCCAGAGTAAGGAAATCTTAGCTACTTAAACAAGAAATAATACTCATTCAGATAGCTATAGGATTTTCCCATCACTTTATGGAAATTACATTGGTCATCATAATATTTTAGGCATGGTGATTTAAAAAGTAGAGGGACATCCATTAAGCTAGAAGGATACTGACTACCCTCAGTGGCTAACCTTTTATACCTTAGACAACAAGATTGCTGAATCATTACTTGGAGCCTTCATTCCTTGCCCCAGTCTGTTTTCATGAATAACTTATCTGACTTTTTAATGGAGGGTGGGGCATTAAGCTATACAACTTGGCATATGTTGTTCCATAAAGTGGATAGAGTGCTAGGAACACTTGCATTTGAAAATGATATTGCAGAATTAATAGCTCTTCATCCTTCAGCAGGTTATATAGCTTTTCTCAAACTAGTGTCACTATATATAAAATGGAGCTCATATTATTATACCATTTACTTCATGGGTTTCTTGTGAGAGTATCATGGAATAAACTACAGAAAACATTTTGCAAAATACAAAATGTCATAAAACATCAATAGGTATTATTATTGTAATTATCATTACTAATCCAACTATGATATGAAAAATAGCTTATGTAGAAGATGTGTAATGTTTTTCAATTTGCAATTGTTTCATTATAATGAGTTAGTATTCCATCTTGCTCTTGAAAAGTCTGTGAAGAGTTATCTTTACTCTAACTTTACTGATAAAGAAACTTAGTTTTAGAGCAAACAAAATACTGGGGAGAGTTAAAACAAGATGACTGATCTTCTGAATTCAGATTTAGTATCCTTTCCTTAAACTGAACTGCTCATATATATTTCAGATCCTCAGTACTAGGTACTTTTTTTTTAAATGAATTTAGTAAATAATTGAATAAGCTATCAACCAATAATTTACTTGTAAATCATAACCATAATATCACAAGCTCTGGATTCATTGTATCAAATTTGATCTTCAGAACTCAAAAATGATCATTTATTGTAGTTCATTTTCATCCCTCTACAATTTATTCTGGAAATTATCTATAGCTATATCCCACTTCTATATTTCCACATCGGGGTTGGTTCTCAAATCCAATACATGTGTTCCATTTAACATAATGGATAAAAGATATCTTTTTCATCCCACAAATAAGAGATGCAAAGTATTCACAAGAATTCCTAAACAGGTGCAAAAATGGGGGAAAAATCACCTAAAATCCTCTTTTACCTGGTTAGTAATCAATAGAAGCATTTTCCTTTTATACTAGCTCCCTCTTGCCCAAGAGAGTCATCCAGACTTTTGGATTCAGTGATATACTGTGGTTTGCAGTCTTCTTGGAAGGGAACTGTTTAGCTCACTCTGGAGTCCCACACAGTGTTCATACAACCCGGTGTTTTAAATTCTCCTTGGACAACAGAGATTTTATGGTTCTTAGACTACATGAATAATTTAACATTGTTACAGAGAGCAAAGAATAAGCCATGTTCATGAACTTTCCTTGGTCAAACAAATCAGCACATGAAGGTTCCTTGGATATTCTACCATAATCCCAGCTGCTGAGATCCTTTGGAATAGAAAAAAAAATATTTTACTTTTTCTCAGTAGTATTTTATTTTTCCAAATACAATTTCCAAATACATTCAAAATTCATTTTGGTAAGATTTTGTGTTCCAAATTTTTCTTTTTCCCTTGCTTCCCTTCCCATTCTCCAAGTGAACAGGCAGTCTTATCAAACATATTTCCATATTTGTCATGCTGTGCAAGAAAAAGCAGAACAAAAAAGAAAAAAAAAACAGAGAAAGAAAAACAGAGAAACAAAAAAAGGTGCAGATAATATTATTTGATTCACATTCAATCGCCATAATTCTCTCTCTGCATGTAGATGGTATTTTCTACTCCCAAGTCTACTGGAATTGCCTTGAACTATTGAGTTGTTGATAAGATCCACCACAGTTGATCATCACATAATCTTGCTGTTACTGTCTACAGTGTTCTCCTGATTCTTCTCACTTCACTCAGCATTAATTCATGCAAGTCTTTCAAAGCTTTTTTGAAATCATTCTGCTCATCATTTCTTATAAAACAATAACATTCCACTACTTTCATATACCATAACTTATTCAGTCATCCCTCAACTGATAGGCATCCACTCAATTTCCAATTCCTTATCACTATAACAAGAACCACTACAAACATTTTTTGCATATGTGGGTCCTTTTCCCTCTTCTAGAATCTCATTTAGATGATAGGATGGGAAAATTCAACTGAGATTCCTGGTCATTGATCTATGCTGAAAAAGCTTCGGGTAAACACCAACAACTTTTGCCATAAGTTATCTGTTATAAAGTCTCCCAAGGGGTCTGAAAGAGACTGATAATATTCATCATCCAACTCCAGTATCTCAGCTAAGTTCAAACTATCTCTTACCCCACTTGATCATTATCCTGAAAACAAGGTGAGAAGTAGACTAAAGTTTGTACAAGTTCTGGAAACTTACTTTTATAGGCAAAATCTGGCTACGTCTAACAAATCCGTCCTCTAAAAAGTTCAAATCAGCTGAATCATTTAAGAAGCATACCCCATAACTAACTAGGTTACCTCTTCAGATAAAATTAAACAAACAAACAAATA
Source organism: Sminthopsis crassicaudata (assembly GCF_048593235.1). NCBI lineage: Eukaryota > Metazoa > Chordata > Mammalia > Dasyuromorphia > Dasyuridae > Sminthopsis > Sminthopsis crassicaudata. Next base: position 56,744,094 of record NC_133622.1, on the reverse strand, counting down.
AACATGTACATAAATAAAAGAAAAAAAAAACAGAAAAGGAAAGGGAGCAGCAAAGTAACAACTCATCTTTTAGGGTGGTCCCAGTTACTCATGCTTAATCAGGATTTTTTTTTTTTTTGTCTTCTTAATAATATCCCAGTCGAAATGTCCACATCATATAGGGAGAAATGTGGGAAATTAAAATTTGCCCCCAAAGTTTCACCATTCTTCCAGTTTTCTAAGTTGATTAGAACTCCTTGAGTTAACATATATACCTTTAACACATGTACCCTAACTTTCTAGGAGCCTGCTGGAAACAAAGTCTAACCATGAAGAATTAAAATACTGGTTCAAATATCAGATTAGCTGTGACAGGAAAATGTGATTACTTTTCGAGTGGGTGAGAGATGACAAGATGGAAACAGTTTTAGTTCTCAAATCATACAAGATAGATAATTAATAGTACTAATTATGCAATTACATAATAATTGTATATACTATTATATCTATATATATCTATATATCTATATATATCTATATATAGATATATAGATATATAGATATTAAACTTATACTCCTATTATTTAAGTGGCATTGATGCTAGAAAAATTTCCTTGCAAATTAACCTAGAGGAATCTATGATCAAATCAACTTGGATTAAATGTTAAACTAGACACGGGAATCTTTATAACTCTAGAAATATGAATTCAGCTGTTTCTGTGTTCAAAATCTGCAAGTCCTCCCTTATTATCACTAAGATCATATATTAAGTGTCTACAAGTTCACAGTGAAATTATCAGTGCCTGCAAAGGAAGATAAATAGGATCAGTATAATTTCTTTGTAGCTTAGTATTTAAATTAATGACAATGAGGAAGTTAATAATATGAAGACACATTTAAAAGCAATTTAGATTCAATTCAAAAAACACTTATTAAGCACCTACTATACCCTTAGGGGAATTTACTAAGCATATGCCAAGTCTTGTCCTATAGAGGCTATGGCTCATAGAGAGCTAGAATGTTAGGCTTGAAATCAGGAAGAACTCAGCTTACATTTTATCTCTGAAATTTATTAGTGGTGTATTCCTGGGAAAAAGTCATTAATCTCTACCTTTCTAAAGGAATGATCCCCCAAGACATTATTTAATAAGTCATAAATGGACTTTGATCTGCTTCCCATTTTAGGAGTTCTACATTTAAGGAAATTACAATTCTTTCCCACATGGTCATATAAAACAATTCTTGAAATTTGGGGGGGAAATTTTTGCCTAAGGCATGGGACCTACCCTCTTGGAAATTAAAGTTTAGTTAAATGAGAGGGCACATTTTGTATGACAAATGAACTACTGCACTAGATAGTTGCAAAACAAAGCACTGTGAAATGTTTGTATGTAAGCAATTTACAAAAAATGTAGAAACCTTCCATCCCCTCTCCCTCCCCTCCCTTCCTCCATCCTTCCCCTCCCCTTTCATCCTTTCCTCTCCTTTCTTTCCTTTCCCTTCTCTTCTCTTCCCTTCCCTTCCCTTAAAGAGAAGGAGACTTGGGGGTGCAGTGGATAGAGCACCAGCCTTGAATTCAAGAGGACCACAGTTCAAATCTGGTCTCAGACACTTAACACTTCCTAGTTGCGTGACCCTGGGCAAGTCACTTAATTCCAGCCTCAAAAAAAAAAAAAAAAAAAAAAAAAAAAAAAAGAAAGAGAGAGAGAGAGAGAGAGAGAGAGAGAGAGAGAGAGAGAGAGAGAGAGAGAGAGAGAGAGAGAGAGAGAAAAGGGGACTTGAACTCAGGAATACAATTCAAATATGGTCTCAGACATTTACTAGCCTTGTGATACTGGGTAAGTCATTTAACTCTATTTGCCTTAGTTTCTTCTGTAAAATTAATTGGAGAAGTTAATGACAAGTTACTCTAGTATCTTTACCAAGAAAATTTTGAATGGGGGTCACTAAAAGTCAAACATCACTGAAATGACTGAAAAATAAAAAGCATTTTTCACTATGAGTTCTTTGAAGTTGTAATGGATTGTTGTATTGATCTGCATTACTAAATATTTCCTAGTTGAATATATTGGCAACAGTTACTGTGTAGAATTTTTCCTCCGATGCATAATAATTGTTTTTCTGGATCAAAGGATAGACAAAGTGTTGGTAGTTTAGTAGAATAGTAGTATCAAAGTTAAAAAGGATATCAAAGATAATCCAGTTTAACCTAAACATTCAACAAAAGTTACCTGACAAGTATGTATCTTTGAACTAAAAATATCAAGTTATGAGAATTTATCTTTTGACATTGTAGCCTATTCTACACTTGTAGAGCTCTAACTGTTAAGGCAGCTTTCCCCCTTTATGTTGATTTTAAATCACATTTTATAAAATTTCAAATTTCTCTATTTAGTTTTGCTCATTATGAAATATTTGGATAGTTAAAAGAAGCTCCTTCAATTCAGCTGTTATGTATGTTTGTTACATGGAGCCAATGATATGAGTTTTAGGGATATTTTTTGAAGATCACAAGAGGAATAGTGTTCCACAGCTCAAACTATGTTGTAAAAAAGCATCCATGAAGGTCATTCAAAGTAAGTATTTTAAAAAGAAGGGGGAAAAGAGTATCATGGCCCAGATACATAGAAAATTAATAGAAATATGCAACAACAAAGTCATTCCCCAATAGCTAAAAGGGCAAAGATTATGGAAAATAATACTCAAATGAATTGCAATGTATTAACAAAAATATGAAAGAGCAGCCCCAAATCACTTATAATGAGATGAAATTCAAATCAATACAAACATGAGGCTTTATTTCATACTTTGAAATATGTCTAAGATTGCTGAAGATTGGAATAGTAAAATTTTTTTGTGGATAGGGACTTTGTAGGAAATTAGACATACTGATGTCTCACTGTTGGACCTGAAGAGGGGATCCTGGAACTCGGAAAATCCTTGAAGGAGAAAAATTTTCAATTCTGCTTCAATAAGAGACTCTGCCCCAAGTCATTTTTTTTTCCTTAAATGAATTTAAGTTCTAACTGCGTGAGGTGCAAATGATGCAGGTTGTGGTCCCTTTAAGAAATTAGTCCTTTCAGTTTGATTTATTCCTTTCTGATTCCCAACCCCTCCTAGATGATGCATTATCAATTCAAGAAGCTAGGACCTTTGATTCACAAGTCCTGGTCAAAAGCATCCTTTTGAATTCCAATAGAAGATACCGGGGCTCTCACAACCCCCATTCTAATGATCTGCTCAGGTTTCCCAGCCCCCACTAAGCAAATTCTAGCCCTAGCTGAAACCCAGCGAGGAGCCAACTTGGGACTCCACCAAGGACCCCTTTAGCTTTCTCATTTAAAAGAGCCAAGCTGGAGTCCTCTCTTTGCAGAGGTCCCAAACAGAGCAGCCTTATGCCTGGAAAACCAAGGATCTCTGCCCATTGGAATCCTGTTTCTTGTGCCATCTTATCTCTATCTTCACCTTTTACTAACTAGATTTTAACCTTACTTCCAAACCCCATAATAAACCTCTTTTATCAATCTAGGTCTTCAGATCTGTAAATTCCTTTACAGGGGACTCTTGTGCCTCCACTAGACCTCATTTAACTCCCTCTCCTTGTGCCAAATCCAAAGGGGTTGCAGGGGAGCTTTGTTTGACTCCCTGTACCCCGAACCTGCCACTAGACCTCAAGTTCCTTTGGGCACCCCATATCCAGACCTCATCAGAGCCATGAATTGATACAATAAATATGAAAAGTCATTCAGATTTATAGAAAATAACTGAAATGCTCAGGTCATATGAAACCAAGATTCAGATGGAAGGTATATACTTTTAGGCAATTAATGACAAAAATAAATGTCTTATAATTAATAAAATAAACATATGATAGTGCTTTTAATGATAGGCTGATGGCACAGCAGAGAGAAGAATAGGCCAATTGTTGATAAAATCTGAATTTAAATCTAGCATCAAGTGTTTGTGAGCTATAGCATTCTTGGCAAGTTCTTTAAACTCTTTATAACTCAGGCTTTTCATATATAAAGTAGGATGATAGTAATACCTAATTTTCATTGTTGTTGTGAGGACAGATATTTAATAGTTACATCACAAACTTTAAAGAGCTATATAAATTATAATTATAACAAAGAATGAAGAGGAAAAAATTGTCCCCAGTGGCAGCCAAATGCCTCATGAAAGATCAATATAATGAAATAATATTATGCTATAAGGAACTAATATAGTAAAACAGAGAATCATAAAAAGACAACTAAACTGATTTAAAGTGATATAAGTAAAACAAGAAAAACAATATATACAATAGGTACGTGTGCATAAAGAACTCAAAAGAAAATACTCAAAACTGAATGCTGTGAATTATAATAATCAAACACTCTCCAAGAAGAAAGATAAAATAATATCTTCCCCTTATTCTGTGTCAAAATTGGGGAATCATTGGTGTAGGATATATCAATAAAATCAGAGATTATTGACATATAGCTTCCCTTCCTTTCTTTATATTTAATTATGAAGGAGAAGATTTTTGAAGAATACATTAGTAAATACAGATGATGTAATAATAATCATATACTTTTTTAATTTTAAAAGAAAATTGCAACTCTACTAACATTTCAATTTGTAACTAAAAATAAGATTAATTTTATTCTGGGACATATTTTTGTCTTTTTTTTTTTCTCTGCCTGTCTTGGTATAATGATTCCTAGATGTGCCCTCCAAGAGATTTTAGTTTTTTCCTTGCATTGGAATAGTTTATTGGTGGCTATATTCTACTAGGTGGGAGTAGGGAACAATGAATTGTCTTGAAGAAGTAAAAAACCTGAAGAAATTATCAGAGAGAGATTAGTAATTATGAAACCAATAGAGATGCCTAGAAGAAAAAAAGACCTCTAGCTCAGAAAACACTATGACAAGTATAGCTACAAAATGAGACAGAGATTGCACAGTGGCCTTCAGTAATTATTCAATATGTAGGAGCAAACGGATGAGATATGAGATATCATGAGATCAGAGATATTCATGGTATTATCTCAGAGTGTGAGTTGTATTCTGCACAATACATGTATGCATATTTGCTGGTTATAATTGTACTTCCATGTGTCTCATCACCCATATTTCTTGGTCTGATAAGTGCCCTCATTAAAAGTGAGGGCTGTTCTTTCACAGTTTTGTTAATCCATTGCAACTCATTTCAGTATTATTTGTCTATATTCTTTGCCCATTTAACTACTGGGGAATGGCCTTGGTGTTGTATATTTCCATTAAGTTTTCAATGTATCTGGGACATGCTACTCTTTTTTCCTTCTATTTAAACTAAATGAATTGACTTTCCCTCCTCACAAATATTTACTAGAATGTATTTGCATTTGGGTAGGTTTGTGTGGGTTAGCATTCATGGGAATGAACATGTAAAGTAGGTGAGGAATGAGTGTTGTTAGAATCTTATGTGTTTGTGTTTTATATCACTAAATCCTAAGTATCATTAGGTTAGAGACACTGATTTACCTGAACTTTATTTGGTCCATTAACTAGCACAATATTCTGAGTACTGTAAGGACTTAAGAGAATGAACCAAAAAAGCAGTTATTAAGCACTTACTTTGTACAAAACATTGGGAATACAAATAGAAAGACAAGGCAGTCCTTGCTCTCATTTAATTCACTTTTCTAACTTAAGAAGACAACATAAATCTGAGTCAAAAGGAAATACTTTAGTTCCTTAGGGTACAGCTGTAAAGCAAGCAGAAATGTAAACCGAATGATACTTTTGTTTTAAAAAACTCTCCATTTCTAATGTTGCACAGCTAAAAGTATCAATAACTTTGGATGCAAGATATAAAAATACATTTTGTTTATGTACAGCTTTTATATACTTCAGTGACATATATGTATTCATTTGATTGTCACCAATTATTAGAATACTTTTTGCCTATGGAATCATTAACTTTGCTGTCTTGGTTGATATGACAACCAAGAAAAAAACATTGTAAAATTCAGTAATGAAATGAAATATAAGAATGTTGAATGAGATATGAGAATGAAATCATGTATTCTTGAAACTTAGTGAGGCAGAAGTACTTTAAAATCTTTTTTTGTGCCCTTTAAAATGTTCACATTGTGATTTAACCACATTATTACTAGGCAAGATAGGGGAATCTCATTTGATACACTTCATTGTATTTTATATTAAAATTCAGGAATTCTAAGCCTTTTAATGCATAGAAATGTGGAAGAATTTACATCTTCTACTTTAGTAATCAGCCATGTTATTGTCTGTTACCCTTTGCTGATTCTAATGTCAGAAACAATACTTCTATCTATGTCTCAAACTGAAGGCATATCTTGCTGCAGTTGCAAGTTAGATGAGTTAAGTAATATAAACTTCAGTAATTAGAAAAAAAATCTGATTAAGTTGCAAAATAATTATATGCTATTAAATAATAATCAAAATATAGATACATATGAACATATATATATATATATATATATATGGAAAATATCATGCCTATGAAATAATATAATTGTTAAGAGTGCTCTGTAAGAAAGACAATAAAATAATCTGCTTAATATCATGCTTTCCAATATAATATATTTGTATGTTATATCTATATATAACATGTGTATGTATGCCTCTGTATAGATAGATAGATTATGAGAGATATAGCGATATAATATGTTTTTGCTCACTTTATTAAGGAATAAGGTGTAAGGTTCTGAAAATTAAAAACAAACTAAAGTTTATCTTTGTTTTCTGATGTATGTGTGTGCACATCACAAATAACTCGACAAATATAGAGAAATATTTCTATTATGAAACAAAGAAAAATGTCTACCCTTACTTTCTTAAATAGGTTTATAATCTGAATCTTCAGCCCATGAGACAGGACTTTTTCAAAGCACCATATACCTGAGTAATTAATGTCACAATGCTCAAAATGGAAACGATATTCATGGCTTCAAATATTACCTTTGACAATGTGTATAGTCACGTATGCCATGATTTATGAAATTTCCTCTGTCCTTGACGTCCGTCCTTGTTAATTTTTGTTATATCTCTATCAGTTTGAAAAGGGTTCTTGGAAATCATACACCATTATTGTTTTATTATTTTTCTCTAACTTGTAACCAGTAAACTTAATTTTTTTTTGCACATAAACTTTAATATTAACTGTCTAAACCACTTTTTAGTATAATAGAGGTTCCTGTGTCTTTTAATTAAATCCATTTTTGACTATTGTCTAAGACATGATTGATATTCCTACTTTTTTGAGTTTAGATGAAGCAAAATACATTTTTATTTTATCCTCTTATTTTAGCATTGTTCAAAACTTGATGTTTCAATTGGATTTATTATAAACAGGACATTTTCCTCCTAATCCATTCAGTTATTCTTTTCTGTTTTATGAATAACTTTCCACCTTCCAAGCTCATAGTTGTTAATATTGTGTATTATCTTCATCCTATTCTGTTTTTTCTCTTTGACTGCCTTGTTTATAAAGTAGTGAAAAATCATTATGGTGAGTGAAAGTTCTCTATTCTTCATGAAATGTGTTCCTGACACTTTGCCCTTTTATTTTCTCCTCATCCACAATCTGGTCAATGATTTCTATCTTTCTTTTTTTCTTTTACAATTACATTTCAATTAAAATTTGTATCCTAATGTAATCATTAGTTTTCTAATTAGTAATGTTTTACTTCCTTATGGAACTGCAAGCATTTTTAAATCAGTGTTTGTGTAAGAGTGTGTATGTGTGTATGTGTTTTACTTTTCTTTCATTATGTCAGACTAAAGAGATATTCACAGTTTGTTATTTTCCTCTTTACATCTTCTTTCTTATTTGTATGGTGCTTTACTTGTACACCCTACTGATGTGTGATTGTACATCACTCTGCCTTCTACTTCCTTTTTTTTTTTTTTTACTCAGTGTATTTTTCCTCTTTCTTTCCTTTAATGTTTAAGGTAATAAAAACATAATAAAACCAAAACCATAGCATCATCATCATCATCAACAACAACAACAACAATAACAACAACAAAAAGTAGTTCCTGTGTCTCATTTAACTCCTTATATCACCTCTGATGGAGCAGCTTGGTAGCATAGTGGATAGTGTTTTGGGCCAGGAATCAGAAAGATTTTTCTTCATGAGTTCAAAATTGGTCTCAAACTCTGTTTGTGTAATCATGGGCAAGGCATTTGAATTTGTTTTCCTCTAAGTTCCTTATTAAAATGATTTGGAGAAGGAAATGACAAATCACTCTAATATATTTACTGAGAAAAAAAACCCAAATGGGTCACCAAAAGTAGGAAACAACTGAAAAATTACTGTACAATAACAAATCACCACAATAATTTTATGGTTGTGAGAAGAATCCTGTCATCCTCTTTAGCATTTTGTTATCATTTCCATCTTCAGAATGCTCACTTGTATTGTTTTTGTTTTTTTAATTTCTCTTGTTACCTGTATTAACATTTCAGAATTTTCTACTAAGCATTAATCTTTTTTATGAAAAATTCTTGGAAGCTCTTTCTGTTTCACTAAAAGTTCATTTATTCTTCCTGTAGGATTTTACATAGTTTTGCTAAGTAAATTGTTCTGAATTATAAATCATTTGTAATTTTTCATCTTAAATATCCTTCTAAATCTGCTTTTTATACTAATAGATGCTAAATGCTCATTTCCTTACCATGGCTCTTTAGGGCTTGAACTTTTTATTTCTGACCTTTTGCAGTATTTTGGGGGGCACTAAAAGTTCTCCCAATTTGGCTATTATGTTCTTGGCAGTTTTTATTTCAGATCCGATTATTGCTTTCTTGGTGTGCATTTTTCAAGCTCTTGACCCTGACTTCAGTTTGGTTAACACTACTCCAGGCTTTTCCTGGGATAGAACTCCAGTTGACTATTGCTCACCCTAGCATCTTTTAGGTAGCTGGAAAACTATGTTGATTTAGAATATAGGGGCTATAAGCTATCTTACCACCTCCTTCTGGGACTGAGCCACTGACTACTCTGATCAGTATAATCAGAAATATTAATCCTCATCTGGGATCAAAGTCATATAACTGCAATCCCATCCCTTCTCCATGTCCATAAATTGAATTCCTTAATTCCATTCTGGGTTCAGAATGACAGCAATACAACCTTTCGCTTAATTTGAAGTACCTTCTCTAGTTACTATGCCTAGTAACAGAATCATGAAATTTTAGGCTAGAGAAAACGAATCTGTATGGTGTTCCATCTAGCCTTCTTCCTAGATCTTTTTAGTAGTATTTGTGAGAAAGAATTAAACTATATTATTCCCTCTTATCCTATCATTTCTTGTGTTTTCATGAACTTTTTCATCTGTCAATTAAATAAGAAGACAGCTGGTATAGTGAGTTCTGGGCCTGCAGTCAGGAAAATCTGAATTCAAATCCAGACTCAGACTGTTCTAATTTTAATCTACTTGACTTCTATTCATTTCAGTTTCCTCATCTGTAAAATTAAGATAACAAAAATGCTTACCTCCTAGGGATATTGCAAAGATAAAATGAGATCCTAATTGTAAAACCTTATGTTATTAGTAGTATTAATATTACTATTAGCTAATATTAACTAGTATAAATTGAAGCAGTAGAACTGAGGGAAGACTTGGAGTTTCCTTTCTAGTTGTACATTTATAATTTCCTAAATCTGGCTGACAAGCTATATAACTTTGAGGATTTTCACTACTATGTGCAATATGAATTCTGCTTTAAATATTAGGTGCTACATCACTTAACTAATTCTGCATTAGTGACTGCAGCTCAAATAACCTTTGGTCCAGAAAAGTGAATCATATTATTTTTTTAATCTATAGGTTTATTCTGTCCCTTGGTCCTTTAAATGTATCTGTGTAGCTAGAGCCCTTTGTCCCTCCTTTCCTCAAAATTTTGCTTTGATTTTATCTTTTCCTCATAATTTTCCACTAAATTTTCACAACTTTGTTACTCTGGAAATTTTCTGACCATTCATAAGGAAAAACAAAACAAACAAAACTATTTTCCTACCATCTAACCTTTCATCCACATGACTTAGATTATTTAAAACAATAAATATTTCATAAAATGTTAGAGCAGGAACGGAGCTTAGAGACCATTTGTTCCAAACTGATCACTTTAATGATGAAGAAACTCATATGGAAAGTCACATAGCCATTTAGTAGCAATACCAAGACTAGAATTTAGTCCTGTTGACTTCTCATTAATCTACTACACACTTTATTATGTAGTTAAGTGGCTTGTGGATAGACTTCTAGGTCCGAAGTCAAAAAGACCTGAGTTTAAAACCAGCCTCAGATACTAGCTGTGTAACACTGTGTACTAGCAAATATTAACCGTGTTTGCCTCAGTTTCCTTTTCTATTAAAAGCATCTACAGCCCAGAGTTGTTGAGGATCAAATGAAATAATAAAATGAATAATAAATAAATAAAAAATGAAATAATAAAACAGCACAATGTCTCATACATAGTTGGTACTATATAGATGTTAGTTGTTGCTATTGTTATTATTAATTTTTATTATTCAATGATGGTTGTTTCCTGATAATTTTCTTTAAGTTAATGTAGCTTTATTTTTCCCAATCTATACCCCAAATCTTCCTGTGACACATCAGATTTCTCCCTTTCTTCTTTTTTGTCTTTTCCTTTTAAACAACAATTTGTTGTTTCTTGTTCTCACCTCCTTTATATGCCATACTATCAGAGTGCTCAACCTATGGAGCAGACCAAAATTGAATGTTTCCCACCTAGTAATTTGTATTACATTTTGGTCAGAGATTTAGGACAAGAAATGGGTAATTCAATCTTATTTCATCTCTGATGATTGCACTGGGTAGTGGTAGTGACTTTAACCTCCATTACAAATAACTAATACTCACTTGAAACCCATTATGCTAGGTGTGTGCATTATAATACCATTTCCTACTGTGATAAAAGGAATGCATCAGGAACAAGTTTTAGAAACTATTGCGAGCATTCAGAGGCTTCCTGGGTTTGTATTGCATGCAATTTTTCTGCTTGATTGGCTTCATCATTAAGGCTAGCTTTCCAGATCTGCAAATTTCATTCATTACATACAAATTCTGGAAAATGTTCATTAAAATATCAATTTTCCACAATTTCATCCAGTGCTGTATATTTTCAGTGTAATTACTACTTTCAGTGGTGGAAAGTGCTATAATGGACAAGAAAAGAAAATCCACTGGAGCTAAGGGTCCTGAAATGAGTCTCCATATGAATGTTGTGCTGACTATAACCAAGATTTAGCAATGGATTTAGGAGCTGAAGACCCTCCCCTTGAAAAGTGCTTGAGGCAAATTGCCTCAAGTTAGGCAGGATAAATGCCAGTACACACAATTATACCTGAAGTCTTGTTCTTCCGGTATCAGTTTTAACAAAGATATCGGCAATAATATTTCAAGTTTTCCAGTCTTATTAATTATCATTAATTATTAATTTACTATCCCCGTTTTTCAGATGAAGAAAGGATGATTTTAAAGATGAGTTCATTTTCCCAAGGATCTATAGCTAATATGTTACAGAACTAGTTTTTTCTCAACACCAACAGTCTCTCAACACCAAAAAAGACATATCTTTCCACTGAAGTGACTAAGCTGCTTTCCTAGCTCTTCCATATTTCCTAGCTCTAAACAGGGAATATTCTTTACCTTTTTATCCTTTTCCTCTTACTCTATCCTTTCCTTCTTTCTATGAAGAATATAGTCGAATCTAATATAATAGGTCCACTAACTAAAACCATTTAAAATTTTAATTTCACGTATAGAAATCTCATAAAACAAATATTTAAAGAATCATCTTTCAAATAATATATCCAATAAATAATATCCACTATGCTGCCTTGAAATTACTATGAAAAGAGAAGTAATTATATCTGGTAAAAATGTAAGTTCCTTGGAGGCAGGGGAATCTCTTTCATTTTTATATTTGTATCCCTATCTTCTAACACAGGACTTGAAAGTCTGGACTTAGTAGGCACCAATTGAAAACTTGTTTAATTGAATTGTGACTAAATCCAGATTTTGTTTTCCACAATAATACCATGATGCCTCTTTGCACATCTACTTCTAATGAAATATTGTAAAATTTTAGGTACCACCTTAAGTCCTCCCCAATCAGTTCTTCCATGGAAAAAATAAGAGCAATACTGAATTACTTCTCCAAGGGATTGAAGATGAATAATTTATGAAATGAATTTCAAAGTGCTTTCCTAATGTGAAGCATTTTTGGATGTTTGACTGAAATAGGCATGCCTGTAATTCTTGAGATACTTCCTTGTTATTCAGTTGCTTATCCTTGTGTCAGATTCCTTATGATCCCATTTAGGGTTTTCTTAGCAAAGATGCTACAATTATTTGCCATTTCATTTTTCCAGCTCATTTTACAGATGAGAAAATGAAGGAAAACAAGGTTAAGTAACTTGCCTAGGGTTACATGGCTAGCAAGTGTCTGATGCAGGATTTGAACTGATTATGATCAGTCTTCCAAATTCTAAGTTCAACACTCTGTTGATTGTATGTACTTGCACCTCTGAGATATACCTGGATGGAAAAATATGAAAAAAAATTGGTAATTTACTTTTTTTCAAATTAGGTGACTATTAATACTTTTTAAAATATGATACACATAGTTTATTGGTCATGTATATATTTCAGAGGATATTTGGATATTGATCAAATAAAACTTTAGTTACTAAAAAAAAAATGATCCCTGTGCATATTTTGGAGGGTATAAGTATCATTAATCAAGTAGCAATTTACATTTTTATACATTTGGTTGAAATAAGGACAATAGTCATAAAATGCAAAATTTAAATCCTTGAGAAATTGAATTTTATTGGCATACTGTCTTTAAAAGTACATATAATATATGTATTCTTATAATTATTACATAAATTAGGCCTCATTTATGTTTTAGTTATTTTAAGGACAAAAGGGATAACTTGAACAATTAAAATATGAGGCTTCTCCTCTAGCCTTTAAATTATAGATACAAAAGGTGACTTTTTTTTTAGTAGTTTAATTTCTTAGATCCAAATGTATTTCAAATATCTATATCCACTGATGATTAATGAGTTCACAGATCATGAAATTTTTAGCCCTGCAAAATCTTACTGACAGACATACTTACAAAACTATCATTTAATACATATAACTGTTATTCATGTTATATAACCATGGCCTCCTAGTATTTTAGAAGATAGAAGAATGTATGACATTATATATTTTTGATCAGTGAGGTAGAGGAAGTTTTATGTTGCTGTATGATTTCAAACCTCATGAAAGTAATTACCTTGCAAACATAGGCTCTCTTTCAGCTTTTAGGGAAAAAAAAATCTTTAGAAAATAGCATATAAAAATAATTTGATTAAAAGAGAGATTTTATGGGTTTTATAATGTTTATTAATATTTCTTTCTTTACCTATATAAGAAGTCCATGAAGCATTGCAAAATTATAGGTAATAGACCATATTCCAAATTCAATTCAACTTTTAAAAAGAAAGTATTCAAAATTAGTAGCTACTACACAAGGTAAATAGGAAAGTATTGATAATATGAAACAAAATATTTCATTTTTAGGGATTTCCAAAAAAAATCTCTATTGAGCAATTACTGAAAAGAGTCTCTGCAAATGAGGAAATTTTGCAATAAGTAAATTAGCAATAAAATATTTTGAATTGGACCTGATATACAGTAAGCACTGAATAAATGCTTGTTGACTCATCAGATAATCATTTTTAAAATATTGTGGTATAGTAGAAAGTGCAGTAGATTCAGGATAAAAATTCAGAAATAGCTTAACCTGAGATTCAGAGAATGTGTGTGTGTGTGTGTGTGTGTGTATGTATTTGAATTCCAACCTTGTTATTATTTGTTTGAAATTGGGCAAATAACTTAATCTTGATGAGTCTGAATATCCTCATTTTTAAAATTAGGAGATTAGTACTAAAAGAACTACAAGATTTTCTTCAGGCTCAGAACAATGATGCTTTAACCCTATTAAGAGCATTTTGCTTTCGGGGTACATCTATTTGGGAGATGTAGAAAAGGCCACTTAAAAAAATTGCAAAGCACTTTTAGAGAACATGAAATAGCTCACCCTTATTTTTTGTCAAGTGCCACACTTAAATTGCTTTAAATTAGCAGCCCCCAGGCTGGCCTCTACCATTTTCTTTGAAAATGGAGTGATTTTAAGAAGACAGCTATATTGTTTCATTCTATTTAAGTGAGCATAGAGAGAATACAGCAACTCCTTCTTATGTAAAAGTTTAATCTTTGCTGTAAAACTACCAGTGAATTCAAATGACAGAGACTGAGGGAAAAGAATCAGTTTGCCAGGACCTAAGGTATAGGTGAACTTAAAGTGAGGGCTTTTTTGTTCTTGTCATTGTTTTGTTTGTTTTTTGCTCTTAGAGTATTCACTTCAGTTTTTCAGTGTAAAAATATCTTTACAAAAGTCAAATGGATGAGACATCTGGATGAGAATACTATGATTGGGGCTATTTCCAATTATTCCATAAAATGTGGGTATTGACAGTTTGACAAGGAGGAATAGGTGAGTTTAAAACTTGGCTAGAAAAAATAATAAATGCAAATAGGAAACAAAAGCTAAAATGGAGTCAACTGTCCTACTGTCATAAGTGAAGACTTTGGCAATAGCTATAACATTGAGTTTTTTGTTGTCTCTTGTTCTTTGAATCATGTCCCTTCATGAGACCTTGTTTTCAGAATCCTAAGGTTTCTACACAATATGGATCGAATCATTAAATATGTCTTTAAATCTTAATTTGTGGAAATTTTTCAGTTACTAACTTCAGTTGCCAGAATTATTAGCTATTTTTCTATGGAATTAATACTATAAGTCATTATTAACCATTCAATTTATTTTTTTAGATTGTAGCACAGAATATTATTTTATTTTATTTTTACAGTTATATATACATACATTTTTCTTCTCTGTATTTTGTTTTTATACATATTTTAACAGTATTTTATTTTTTCCAAGTACATGCAAAGCCAGTTTTCAACATTCACCTTTTTAATATTTTTCTATATAGTAGTACGTTTATTTATTTTACTACACATTATTTGATAAATCATATTGGGAGAAAAAAATCAGAGCAAAAGGGAAAAACCATGGGAGAGATAAAAAAAAAAAAAACTGAAAAAAGAAGTGAACATAACATGTATTGATTTACATTCAGTTTCCTTATGTTCTCTTTATAGATGCAAATGGAATATTCTGTCTAAAGTTTATTAGGATTGCTTTCTATCACTGAATCACTGAAAAGAACTAAGTCTTTCATAGTTGATCATTGCACATTCCTGCTATTACTTTGTACAAAGTATTTCTGGTTCTGCTTGTTTCCTTCAACATCAGTTCATGTAAATCTTCTAGGCTTTTCTAAAATTAGCTTGTTCATCATTTTTTATAGAACAATAACAATCCTTTACCTTCACCACAACTTGTTCAATCATTCCCCAATTGATGGGCATCTATTCTTTTGCCAGTTCCTTGCCAACACAAAACAAGCCTCTACAAACATTTTTTGCATATGTGAGTCCTTTTACCTCCTTTATGATTTCATTGGGATACAGAGTCAGTAATGACTGTCAAGTCAACAGATATGCATAGTTTTATAGCCCTTTGAACATAGTTTCAGATTACTTTCCAAAATGGTTGGATAATTTCTCAACTCCACCAACAATGTATTAGTGTACCAGTTTTCTCACGTCTCCTCCAAAATTTATCATTATCCTTTCATGTCATCTCAGGCAAAATGAGAGTTATAAGGTGGTACCTCAGAGTTGTTTTAATTTGCATTTCTCTATTCAACATTCATTTTGAGCATTTTTTCAGCTAACTATAAAGAGTATAATTTCATAATCTGAAAATTGTCTGTTCTTTAAAATAATGCTTTGACAATTTGGTTGGCATAATATTAAACAATGTACACAGATTTGTGTATGCATTATTATAATATTAGCTCAGCTTAGCCATGTACAATTGATATTTTTCCAATTGTTTAGATCTGATTTTATTTACATGAGAAATATTTTGCAATTATTTTCGTGTATTTCTTGGGTTTGTCTGGCTGGTAGATTCCCAAGAATTTTATTTTGTCTACAGTAATTTTAAATGGAATTTCTTCTTCTATCACTTGATGATGTGATTTGTCAGTAATATATAAAAATGTTGATGATTTGTGTGGGTTTATGTTATGTCCTTCAACTTTCCTAAAGCTATGAATTGTTTTGAGTAGCTTTTTGGATGATTTTTAATATTCTCTAAATATATCAACATAGATGCAGAAAGTGATAGTTTTATTTTCTCAATGCCTATTCTAAATCCTTTAATTTATTTTTGTTTTCTTTTTGCTAAAGCAAACATTTCTAGTACAATGCTGAATAATAGTGGTCATAATAGATATCCTTTTTTCACCCCTGATCTTACCGGTAATGCATTTAGCTTCTCTCCATTACAAATAATGCTTGCTGTAAGTTTTAGATAGATATTGCTTATTATTTTAAAGAAACCTACCTTTATCCCTCTGCTTTATAATGTTTTTAATAGACATTTTAATTTTGACAAAATATAGCAACCATTCCTATAAGAATAGCTACTATATTTTGTCAAAAGCTTTCTCTGCATTTACTGAGATTTTCATATGATTTCTGTAAATTTGTTAATGATATGGCCAATTATGGAAACAATTTTCTTGATATTGAACCATTCTGCATTCCTAGTATAAATCTCATTAGGTCATAGTATATAATCCTGATGACAAAATGCTGTAATCTCTTTGATAATATATTATTTAATTTTTTTCTGTCAATATTCATTAGGGAGATTGGACTGTATTTTTTTTCTCTGTTTTGGCCCTTTCTAGTTAGGTATCAACATCATATTTGCATCATAGAAGGATTTTGGTAGTACTCCTTTTTTTTCTCTCTTTTTTTTCCCCAAATAGTTTACATAGAATTAGAATGAACTGTTCTTTAAATATTTGGTAGAATTCACTTGTGAATCCATCTGGTCCTGGATATTTTTTCTTAGGGAGTTCATTAATGACTTATTCAATTTCTTTTTTCTAAACTGGAATTATTTAAATATTTTATTTCCTTGTCTGTTAACTAGGGCAATTTATATTTCTGTTAATACTCATTCATTTCAGTTAGATTGCCAAACTTGCTACCAAAAAGTTTGGGCAAAATAACTCCTAATTACTGCTTTAATATCTTTTTCTTTGGTGGTGTGTTCATCCCTTTCATTTTTGATGCTGATGATTTTTGTTTCTTTTCTTTTCTTTTTCTGCTTAAATTAGCAAAGGGTTATCTATATTGTTAGTTATTTAATTAAATTCTAAGTTTTGTTTATTAGTTCAATAGTTTTCTTCATTTCTATTTTATTAATTTTTCTTTTGAATTTCAAATTTTATAAATTTGTATTTAATTAGGAGTTTTTAATTTGTTCTTTTTCTAGTTTTTTATTAGTTGCATGCTTAAATCATTGATTTTTTCTCTAATTTATTTATTCTATTTAAAGCTCTAAATATAGTTATTTAAATTATACATAATTAATATAGTATGTATATATAATTAAATAAATAAACATTTAAAGATATAAATTTTCTTAAATACCATTTTGGCTGCATCCCATAAATTTTGGTATGTTATCACATTTTTGTCATTTTCTTGGATGAAATTATGGATTGTTTCTGTGATTTGTTGTTTGACACATTCATTCTTTAGAATTAGATTATTTAGCAATAAATCACTATTGATTAGAGAACTGAGCATTAAAAAAAACTTTGAAATATCACCTCTTACCTCTCAGATTGGCTGATATGATAGGAAAGAATAATAATAAATGTTGGAAGGGTAAAACAGAGTATTGTTTGTGTAGTTGTGAAATGATCCAACCATTCTGAAGAGCAATCTATAGCTATGCCCAAGGGATATCAAACTGTGAATATTCTTTGACCCAGCAGTGACACAACTTTGTCTGTATCCCAAGGAAATCTTAAAGGAGGAAAAAGGACCCACATGTGCAAAAATGTTTATAGCATCGCTTTTTGGCATAGCAAAGAAATGGAAAAGTAGTAAATTCCCATCAATTGGGAAATGGCTGAACAAGGTGTGGTACTTGAAGGAAATGGAATAGTATTATTTTATTAAAAAATGATGAGCAAGCTTATTATAGGAAGGTCTAGAAAGATTTATATGAACTGAGGTTCAACAAAACAAGCAGAACCAGGAATACGTTATATACAATAACAGCAAGAATGTGCAATCATCAACTATGAAAGGCTAGGTTCTTTTCAGTGATTCAGTGTTTGAAAGCAATCCCAATAGACCTTGGACACAAAATGTCATCTGCATCCAGAAAAAGAACTAAGGAGACTGAATGTAAATCAACACATGCTCTGTTCACTTCTTTTTTCTGTTTTTGTTTTGTTTTTCTTTTTGTTTTGTTTTTTTAATCTCTGAGATTATACTTTTGAAGTTTTGCAGCCTTTCCACAGATGATCCATGGATTCTTTTAATGAGTATTTCCCCCTCTCTTTCTAGAATATTGAGCAATTTTCCTTATTGACCTCTTATAGAATGCTATCCAGGATCTTTTTTGGTCATGGCTTTCAGGTAAACCAATATTTTTTTCTGTATCTATTTTCCAGGTCAGCTGTTTCCCTAATGAAATGTGTCACATTTTCTTCCATTTTTCCATTTTTTAGTTTGTTTGTCTGATTCTTGCTGTCTCACAAAGCCATTAGCTTCCATTTGTCCTGTTCTAGCTTTTAATGTTAGCTTCAGTTAGCTTTTATATATCTTTTTCCATTTGGCTAATTCCGTATTTTTTTTATCATATATACCCCATTTTATCATTTAAATTAACTTAATTGGGTGCTGTCCCAAGTTCTAATGCAGCTGTGAGCCTCGGCTTTGAGCATAGCACCCCTTGTATTTGCAGGGGGAGAAACAGTCTGGTTTCCCCCAGTTTCCCTACTGAGTTGGGACTGGAGGCCCCCCCCTCACCCTGCTGTGCTTCTCTGCTGAGCCAGGACAGAAGGTCTCAGCTGCTGATCTGCTACGAGTAAGACCCTCTCACCAAGTTTCCCAGAGTTTGTCTGAACTGGGCTGAGCACCCTTTCCTCCCCAAGAGTGCTCTTTCTTGGAGTTTTCAGTCTGTCTTTAGCTGGAGAGAGGTTTCATTCTGCCAGAGTCTGTTTAGAAGCTCAGTCTCAGTTGGTTTTCAATGCAAACTAGGAGAGCTAGAGGAGCTCCTGACTATTCTGCCCTCTTTACTGCAATCTGGAATTCTCAACTACATCCCCAAAACTTCCATTTATGTTATGGTTGAGTCATTTAAGTTACGTTGGATTCTTTGCAACTCCATTTGTCATTTTCTTGCCAACGATATTGGAGTGGTTTACCATTTATTCTCTGGTCATTTTGCAAATGATAAAACTGAAGCAAAAGAATTAAACTAGTTATCCAATGTTACACAGCTAGTAAATGTCTCAGGCCATATTGGAACTCACACAGATCTTCCTAACTCTGAGATTTAGCACTCTATCTACTTAGACACTTATTAAATGACTACACACATACACACAAACACTCATAGAACATTTAAGGGAGAAAATTGATCAATTTTGATAGCTTCATGCATATATTTTCACATTTAGGAAAATTACATGTAATATTATGTATATATATATATATATATATATATATATATATATATATACATATATATATATTACACATATATAGAGCTATATATACTTACATGTTTTATTCACATTCATAAGTGTGTATGTACATATGCACATATACATGTTCCAACCCCCATATCCCATACGTGTGTATATCTCTGTATCCCCTTGTTTTACATGCAGTAATAAGGATACACACACTATAAGGGGGTACCAAGAAATGGTGAGTTTTTGTGGTTCTAGGATTTTTGTAGATCTTTAAGATTTACAAAATGCTTTGCCTTCATCATGGAACCCACTATATTCTGAAGTTACTCATTGTCTGAAAAAATTCTAATTTACACACACACACACACACACACACACACACACACACACATATTTGTGAGAGAGAGGGGGGTAAAGTACATATATTTGTAACTTTTAGTTATTAGTACTAACTTCATTCTGAAGCCTTATATAATGGTAATTCCCCACTCAAAATGACAATCTATAAAGTATTTCTTTCTTTTATTTTCTTAATTATTTTACCCCTGGGAGGGAGGGGAAGTTGGAACAGAAGTGATTGCAAGGGTCAATGTTGAAAAATTACCCATGCATATGTTCTGCCAATAAAAAGCTATAATAATAAAAAAAATATCTTACCCCTGAGTTGGATTAATAACTGTCCCTATTAGTAAATAGTGCTAAGAAGACTATGCAAGAACATACATAAAACTAGAAAGAGTTAATAAGAAGACACATTACCCATCTCATTTCAAATCCTATATTACAGTTTCTCCAAAAATACAAGAAAAATGATTTGCCTTTTAAGAGCCCAAATGGGAAATTGTCTCCATTTGATTCTTCATGCCTAAATGCCCTTGTTATTATTGTTGCTATTTTTAAATTATTTGGGAGTATTGTTGCTGGCAATGTCAGGAAAAAGTGAGAGTTGATTAAGCATGGAAATAGGAAACTTAAAACCCAAGAGAATGTTGATTTTTGTAAAAGTTAAAATTCCCTGGAAATAATCAAAATTGTAAGGAACTTCATGTAGCCATAGGAACTTCTCTGTTGGACAAACAATTTGCAACTCTAGTACTACTAATTCGATACCTTTTATGAGCACTAACTTCACATAAAGAAATGGAAATTATACCTTAACACAAGCTTTTGAAAATCAAATAATGCTGCCAATTAAAACCAGAATGTATCAAATTTCTTTCCTATGTTTTTTGCCTTATACAAATTATACTTTAGGCAGAAAACAATACCAACATGTAGATCATGCTAATGATCTCAGTTTATTTAACAAAGAACATTAAATTAATATAATTTGAGCAAATGGATTTACTCAGCCATTAGTAAATTGCATTTTGCTGTGTTCAGTATCCGGGAGTACAATATGACAAATCTGAGCAGTGAGGAGAAAATGACTACAGAAATGACTAAAGAGGATCAAATGGCAAAATTAGAATTGAGTAGATGTGGGAGTTATTGGTATTTGTTGTTGTCTTAAACCCCAAGATAAAGTTCTCAAAATTAAACAAAAAGGAACAATATATTTTCATAAAGAAATGTTATGAACATTTAGATGCTAGGATGAATTCATTTAAGAGATTTTTTTCAGAGACCAAATGATAATAGACTTAAATCTAAAAGGGATATTTGAATCTATCTCATTTTACATATAAAAAAAGTCTGAAACCCATAGAACTTGAGTAATTTTCCAAGGTCATGTAGGTACTAAGTGGCTAGGCTGGATTCAAATCAACATCCTTATTCCAAACACAGTCTTCTTTATGTTATTCCATGGTCTAGAAAAATAAATGAATCAGTCATAGAGTAAGAGTAGAGCTAACAAAGGCTTTCTGTTAGTTTTTCAGCATGGTGGTATGCTACATTAGTACTCCCAGAAATGGGATGAAAACGCAAGATGATTGGTAAGTTTTCTATATAAGGGATGGAGACTGGTTTTGTGGTTTTATTAGTATATGAAATTCCTGGATGAGAAAACTCCTTGTGATCTAGATTGACATCTTCTCTGACAGAGTCACAGAGAACTGCTTAGTGTTCTGAGTTGTTATTTAACAAGGGTCACATAGCCACTATTTATCAGAGGTAACACTTCTGAAGACATCTGTCTTTTTGGTTCTAAGGCTGACACTCTGTCCATGTCCATATTGCCTCTGCAGGAAAAAAATGTTAAAAATGATGATTTCCTGTACTCTTTTCTTCCCAGAATTTTGAAAGAAGGATGTTTGCTTTCATAAAAATATATATCTACTCATTCCATTCATTCATCCCTGAAATACTTATTAAAAAAAGATACTGAACTTGTTTCTTTATTACAAAGATTAAAAAAATGAGCTGTTCTCATTCTTAAACAATCTACATTTGACAAAAAAGACAATGAAATTGAGTGATAATGATGCTTCTTTATTTCTGAACCTTAGTTTTCTCATCTATAATTTAAGATTGATCCAGATCAATGGTGTAGACTCAAATGCAAATGGAGCCTGTTAAACTATATTAAGTATCCCTATGGGTGATATATTGATAATTTTAAAATATAATTTTATCTGTTTTGTTGCATTTTATTTGTTTTGTTAAATACAGTCCAATTATATACTTTAAAATCTGGTTCAGAGTCACATGAGAGTATCATGGGCCACATGAGGCCTGCAGGCAACATGTTTGATACCTCTTGTTTAGATGACTTCTCTCAAGTTTAAAATTTATGATCATTCTAAATATAACAGCAAGTAAAAGTGCTTTTGGTAGAAAAGAGAAATACAGCTGGAGTTCTCTAAGAAATTTGAAAAACATACTTTTTACAGGCTTAAGCAAAGAAAGTTTCACAAAGGAGATGTCATCTGATTTTATCCTTGCAGAGAAAGTATGATTTTAACTACAGAGAGGAGAGTACAGTAGAGGTAAAAGGTGGGAAGAGGATAAATGATAAGCTGCAGAAATGCACAGAAGTGGCAGCCTACTGAAGCTCAAGAAGCAACTGGCCACTTAGTCTGACTGGAAACCAGAGTCAGTTAAGGAAAACAACAAAACAACAAAGCTAGAAAATTTGAGATGATGATATATAAAATTTCAGATAACACCAAGTTAAGAGTTACCTAGTCATTATAAGCAAAATGATTGTGATTGATGCTGATATTATATTTTAGTGATTTTTATTGATAAAGAGAACTTCTGATGAAGAAACATCCTTTACCAATACTTTCATCAACAATTCTATAACTTAAAAAGTCTAAGAGAGATGACTAAGAATTGAAAATTTGTGATTCTTCCAGGACCATACAGCTAGCATATATCAGAGAAAGGACTTTAACCCTGATCTGCTATCTTTCTATCCAGTAAGCTATTACTCTTCTTGAAATAGTGATATAATTAATCCAAAAATGAAATATAGTAAATCCAGGGCTTCAACTATGGGATAAATATGGCAAGAATAATAATAACTAACATTTATTTAATACTTTAAGTTTTGAAGAACATCACAATATATCATGTGTACTTAAGAAAACATCAACAAAAAGGTAGTTTCTACAGGAATTACTATTAAAAGGAACTTAGATTTTAAGATATTTGTGGACTTATCCAGCATTATACATATACTAATTAATTGAGTTAAGATTTATAATTGTCTGTTTTTATTCCAGAAATAATGTTCAATCTACTACCCATCACTTTAAGTGTTCAAGGAAATGATAATCATTTGTGGAGTATGTTATAGAAGTTACTGTTCAGTGTAACTTAGTTTATATGGCCTCAGAGACTTCTTAAAACTGAGATTTGGTGATGCTCTATACTATTTTAGCTCAGTTAAAGTAATAATTTTATATGTAATTAGAGATTTTCACAAGTATATACCGCTGCCTTAAAAAGTAATGAATTGAAAATTAATTTTGCATGTATGTATATGCACACATATACTCTCTGGAAAAAAAGTAATGGAAAAAATTCAATAAATATATATAGATATTCATATGTGTATGCATATGGACATGAAAGTACATATACATATGTATTCATAGATACGTTATATGTATTACATATTTTAAAAAGAAAACTATTGCCATTGTCTAGATGAGAAAAGACAGACTAAGTTGTGGTGGTAGCTATGTTTAAAGACAAAAGAACAAAAAAAGAAAACACAAGATTTGATCGTTGATTAGATATGTGAGTGAAAAAAAGTGAGAAATCAAAGGTGACATTAAGATTGAGATGATGATCTAGGAAACAGGGACATTTGGGAAAAAAAAAGTGGGTTTGAGAGATATACATCATTATGTTGAAGACAAGCTGCAGACTGATTTTTAATTGATCAAATAGTGGGGATCAAGTCATAGTTAAAATTTAGAGACCATTTCTCTGAGTCATTAATACAAAGATGTATAGGAATGAAAATGAATGGTTTAAGAAAGTACATCTGTAGGGATAGAAAAAGGAATAAGATCTTGCTGGGTATCTTTGTATAGGTGTCTGACAGAAATGGACACTATCAAGAGGCCAAAGTGCAGAATGGAAATGCTAATCGTAGGAAGGTCAAAAAACTAATTAGATTCAGAGAATACAGAATTACAGAGTCACAGGGGGCTTTGAAACAATATAATTGAATGCATAGGGAATAAAAATTCCCTTTACAATATATTAAATATATAATTTTTAGCCCCTTGATTAATTCCAGTACATTAAAAAAAGTGGTCAGCACTTTGATTAAAGAAGACTTGTGTGCAACATTACTATCACTTTGAGAAAGCTTCAACCATTAGGAATATTTTTTCTTACATTGAGTTCAAAATGATCCTATTACAACTTCTACCTATTGCATCTAGGACTGCCTTTGAAAATCAAAAATAAGAAGTTTAAACTATCCTAAATATTGATTCCATCAAATATTTAAAGACAACATTACAACATATAAATTATCAGTTTTAAATGTTTACAACCATATATTCTAATCCCATAATTTTATGAATGATGAAACTAATGATCTATTCATGTTTTCACAGGGAACAGGTGGAACTTTTATAATAATATTATTATTGAACACATATCTAAGCAAAATGGTAAAGTTATAATATAGTATTGGAGATAAAATATCATGGTAACAACTTAAATAAAAGAAAAAATGTTTTTGCTTATTTCAAAGTTTTATATTTTAATATTTCAAAGAAAACTATTATTACTTATATAGATCTGTTTATACATTGATGTGGCTGTTTCCTCCAAATATAAAGGGGATACCCCAACTGAGCCTGTGAATGCTGGGCAACTATCATCTACGCTATCTCATAATTGTCTACAAGTGGTCCAACTAACTTTCTACATGCCCCTTGGGTTCTCTTGATTTTATAAGGATAACAATAAGCAATTCTAAAGTTTACCTTGCTTTCACCCTGTATTTGGTGCTCCCTACATCTTTTTTTTAGTTCAGTCATATATGACTCCAATGAAATAATTTCTATTCTTTGTCCTATATGTATATAAGACCAATAGTCATTTTTTAATTTATTCCTTTAAAGGAATCACAGAACTTAATTTTCATGAAGTTATACTTATGAAAATAGTTCTTCAAATACACTTTAGTTGTTTCTTATTTTTTTTGAGTTCAATATTCTATTAACAACAGGATAAAATGCTTTTTCTCTAGCTTAAAATAAAACATTTAAATTTTTGTTTGGAAACTTTCTCTTCATTGGCTTTAATTCCCAAATTTGTCAAATAGCAGTGTTGGCTGACTTGACTACTAGTGCCTTTTCTTGCTTTAAATACTAGAAGACAGAGAGTTCCCCCCCCCCAATTTTCTTCAAAAAAGATAGTGGATGGAAAGAAATGATTTACTAATACAATCATGCCCATTCCTTGCACCATTTTCCATTTACCACTTCTATTCCTATGAAATTATTGCTATTCAAATGTGTGAATTGATAGCCAGAATAGGATACAAAAAGTCAGGAGTGCATTTCTAAAATACCATGTCGAGTTCCACTTTGTGGCTATGTTTGTGTTACATCAAGTCATAAGGTAACAAGATGCGACTCGATTTGACATCTCAGAAATGCAATTTAAAGTTGTCAAAAGAAATTCTTGAGCAGGGAAAGCTATCTTTGCCTCCACAGCATGAACGCTGAACAAGGTGTTTTTTTTCTTCTTCTTCTTCTTTTTTTTTTTTTTTTTTTGAAAAAAAGAAAAAGAGAGTTTATTAAGTGAGGACATGTCATGGCTCAGCATGTGAAGGCAATGACAAACATTAATTCATAGTTCTTATATTTTAGAGTTGGAAAAGACCTTAGCAGTCATGTACTCCACTTTTCTTACATTCTCTATTTTATGTGTGGAATCTACTCTCAGGTTATAGGAAGGAAATAGATATTAAAGGTTTTCTGGGGGAGGGAAAGGTTTTCACTTGCAAGGAGTAAGTCACTATTTTTTCACAGAAATCTGCATGTATTAAAAGCATTTCTACTTTGTACAAGTTTATCTAGATTAATAGATGGGCAGAAATTAACAATACCCATGAATTAATTCCAAATGATTGATTTCACATTGTCATTTCTGTTCTCCTTTTTTGAAAATTCCAAAGCTGTATGCTCAAATCATAAAGAAAAAAAAATAAAAATTAAGACTAAAAAGGAAATATTTGAGAATTTGAGAATTTTTGATCCAGGATACCTGTGTGTAAAGAAAAGATGAAAGGAAGATTATTAAAAGGCATATCTAGGAAGTCTTCTAATAATTTAAATATGGATACATGGTATATCAGGAATAACTCTATAACGGAAATGCTAGTCAAGATACATCTCAAGTAAGCAAAGTTGTCCTTGGATACACAAATGTATACATTTTGGATTGATGATTTCAACAAATAAATTCAATTTAACCAGTATTTTTTAAAAAGTAATTACTATGTAAAAGTATTCAAAGATGCAAAAGCAAATACAAAAGAAATGAATGAAATAAAAAAAAAAACAAGCTCATAAACTCAAGGAAGTTATATTATATTCAAATGTAATTTTGGTAGGTAAACCAACATGATTTCTTAAAGAAAAAAAATGTATTCAGTAATACTATGTAACTCATGTCCTGGAGGGATAGCACTTTCGGTAGAGCATTGAGTTTGGAGTCAGGAAAACTTGAGTTCAAATCTAAACTCAGATGCTCACTAACTGTGATTCTGACCAAATCACTTACTCCTGTTTGCTTCAGGCCATCATCCATTTAAAAAGTTTGAGAAGGAAAAAGCAGACCACCCCAGTATCTTTACCAAAAAAACAAACAAGCAAATAAATGAAAAAAAAATAAATGGGATCTTGAAGAGTTGGAGAAATGACTGAACAACAGAAACTCCCTTGGGTCTGCAATTGGGAGAATGGTAACATAGAATGGTGTTGAAGGTCAGAGTATAGTGCACAAATCTTTGCTCTATTTTACTATCAATTCCATTCAACATGTTCCATGATGCAACCAACAAATTTAAACATTTTCCAGAGATCAGACCCCTGAAACATAGAAGTATCAGTATTTCATTTTAGTTTAAAGCACATTCCTTAGTTGAACTTATATGCTATGATTGTGTAGAGATCTCAGCAGTAGAGGTACTGCACCTACAATTAAATAGTCTGATGAAAAAGAAGAGCCAAACATCTTATGGGGACTTCTTGTGGCAACCTTCTGTCTGTCCAAGTTAGAACTTCTTATATAGGCAAAGTACTCTTAAAACATTAAAGTGATATATAGGTATATATATATAAATAACTATATATGTAGATATATAATAAGATAATTAGATAGGTAGATGATAGATATATAGACATAAATTCATATATGCTAGATATTTTATCATCATCATCATCATCATCATCATTAGCATTAGCATTAGCGTTATTGCCTATCTTAGAACTTATAGGTCCAAACCACTACCCCACTTGGGGTATTTTTTTCTCTGGTTATTAATTGCTAATTATTTACTTACAAATACTATGAATAATGTTAGCCACATTCTAGCATGTGTGTTTGTTTTGGTTGAGAAACAATCTATAATACCAAGGTCACATGACAGGCTCTCATTGAAATACAACACATCCAAATCGAACTAGAAGCCTAAGTTCTGATTAGAAACATACACGATTCCACCTATCTCTCAAGACAATCAAGACAAAATCATATCACCTTATTATAATGAGACACACATCTGATATACAGAAGTTTTCTGCTAAACATATCACTATTTTCCAACTTTTCTGGTCATTAGTTCATGTGCAACCTACTAGGGTGAGTATGGGACTTCCCAGTGAATATCTTTTAGCATCAACTGGGTCTACATTGATACCAAAGTATACCTCAACTATACTAGGGACTTATATGGAAATTTTGCTGGCTTTTTTCTGTGTTTGCCAAAACATTATATATTTCCTTAAAAGTCTTTACCTTTATATTGTATAATTTTGTTTATAATTTTTTACTTATTTATCTGGGTTAGGACTATATTAACATAATGAAATTTATACTTACCACCTCTTGGCAATATAAAGCATAAACTCTTCAAGAGTAGTGATTGTTTCATTCTTTATGTTTATATCCCCAGGACCTAGCATATACTAAGTGCTTAATAAATAGTCATGAATTACATAGATTTCCAGTCACAGCAAGTAAAGAGCTATTGTATATGAACAAAATGTTGAATTTAGCATGGTACCTGACAAATCATTTAAGAATTTGAAAGCAAGATTTGCAAGCTAATCTAAAATGTAGATTGGATACAGAGAGTTTATTTATGGGGTATTACTGTTTCTATTCACAAAACAAGTTTTGTTCTCTATCAAATAACATTGAAAAATGCTTTGACTTTCTCAAAAGCACAAAATAACAGCATTTAGGGGGAAACAAACATCTGTACTGCATCTCCCCTCTCCTCAGTCACCCAAGTTACTTAACTGCTGAAAAATTTACAAATTTTTCATATCATCATCAGAAAATGCTAGTGAATTAGAACTATTTTTAAACACATTTTTATGAATACATTCATCTCTCCTGAACCTAACAAAATCTTTCTCTTTTTCCAAAGTAAACATATTCAATTTCTTCACCATAGACTTGTATGGCATGGGACCAAATACAATCACCTCATTGGTCTATTTCTAAAACAATGGTTAGGACTATAATCTTCCTTTTTTTTTTTTCTTTCATTAATAATTCCAGGGAAAATTTTGATGGAGGAAGTCTTTTGGAGAAGAGCTCTTACTTCCTCACAAACAAGTGAAAATTTCCATTTTGTTAAAGAGCTACTTGGAACTGAGAATAATTTTTTCCACACAGAAAAAATTATATAAATAGGTGTTAGATTTGGTGGTTAGCCTGGACCACCATCTAAAATAGAATACTAAACGAATAAAATGCCTACTTTCCGAATTCCAAGGATCTTTTAGTTCCATTTCTTTATTCATATAAAGCTGATAGGCAGAAATGTGGGATTCTGGAACACCAATTTGCAAACAAATGAAAAAAGTATAAAGATCTGTGATATTTATCCATAATATTTAGACTAGGCATTCCCTAATACACCATTTTAACCAATTTAGCAAAAGTTTTCTTTCCTTTTACATATTTCTTTTTCGAGAGGCACAAAGTGTCATGAATTCAGGGAAGTATTAATTTCCTTCCCAAATGGACTGTTTGGCAAATAAAAATAAGCAATTTTCATTTCATTTGGGAAGAGTAAATAATAATGCATAAAAAGTTATTTGGAAATCTTGCAGAAGCATATGAGTCAACTATTATTTTCATGTGATTTTTATTGTTGTTGTTAATCATTTCTTAATGCAGCAGTTTCCTTAGTTCCAATCTTTAGCTAGGTCTTAATAAATAAGATCTTTAATTTTATTTTCTCATACATTCCCTTTTATTTTATGATTCTCACAGGCTTCAACATTTTCTTCTCATTCCATTTAAAAGCACATGAATTAAATAGTTTTAAGGATATGCTAGAGTCTGTTAGCAACTTCTATAAATGAATTTCCATCCAATGAATTGCATGTGCTATACTTTTTTAGGCTCAAAAACTCTTCTCATTCGAAAGTTTTTCTGTGTGAAACTTTGATTTACTCTCCTTGGCAATTGGAATTTGGAGGGAAAAAAAATCTGACATCAAAGAATCTTGGAGTTCAGGGTGAAGAGAAATGAAATATGAGCATGACCTGCAAAGTAACTCCTGGGTGAGTTACTTTGTTATGGACAAGTTGGTATGCTCTTAATCATGGGACTGACTCTAGTCTACTTTAAAACAAAGCTTCTTCCCCAGAGTCTATTAACCTGTGCCTGATCATTGTTTGCTCTCATGACAAAGGCTGATATCTTTAATGAACCTCCAAGGTTAAATGAGAGCAGTGAAACTCCCTGGCCTGTCTTTCCTAAAAAGTGAGTTCTTGAAATAATATGAAGTATACTCCTGTCTTGTTGTAACTAATGAGAAACAGACCTACCTTGGAAGAAATAATGCAGCAAATATCCCTTGAGAATACCCCAAACATGTTTATATTAAACATCTACATATGAATGCATATATGCACACATCACATATACATAACTATAAATATAAGACCCAATTAATACATATAAATCCATGGAATCCACGGGATTTAATATAATCAATATAAAAATAGGATATAATATATTATTTTGCATAAATGTATTTTAAAAGAACAATAAATTAGTAGCTAAGTGCATGTGGAACACTATGCTCAACCTACTTACTATAATTATTTTTTAATATTCATAAAAGTATTTTATTAACCTGGAAGCACTTTATAAATGCTCTGGAGATGATGATGATGGTTTACCCTGTTTTTTTTTTTTTAATTTTTTTTATTATATATATATATATATTTTTTTTTTTAATAATATTATCACTTGTATTCATTTTTCCAAATTACCCCCCCTCCCTCTATTCCCTCCCCCCGATGACAGGCAATCCCATACATTTTACATGTGTTACATTATAGTCTAGGTACAATACATGTGTGTGAATATCATTTTCTTGTTGCACAATAAACATTAGAATCCGAAGGTACATGCAACCTGGGCAGACAGATATTAGTGCTAACAATTTACATTCACTTCCCAGTGTTTCTTCTCTGGGTGTAGCTACCTCTGTCCATCATTGATCAACTGGAAGTGAGTTGGATCTTCTCCATGCCGAAAACCTCCACTTCCATCAGAATACATCCTCATACAGTATTGTTGTTGAAGTGTACAGTGATCCTCTGGTTCTGCTCATTTTACTCAGCATCAGTTGATTTAAGTCTCTCCAGGCCTCTCTGTATTCCTCCTGCTGGTCATTTCTTACAGAGCAATA
Source organism: Sminthopsis crassicaudata (assembly GCF_048593235.1). Classification (NCBI taxonomy): domain Eukaryota; kingdom Metazoa; phylum Chordata; class Mammalia; order Dasyuromorphia; family Dasyuridae; genus Sminthopsis; species Sminthopsis crassicaudata. Next base: position 56,713,008 of record NC_133622.1, on the reverse strand, counting down.
ATATTCCATAACCTTCATATACCACAATTTACCCAACCATTCTCCAACTGATGGACATCCATTCATCTTCCAGTTTCTAGCTACAACAAAAAGAGCTGCCACAAACATTTTGGCACATATATGTCTCTTTCCGCTCTTTAGTATTTCTTTGGGATATAATCCCAGTAGTAGCGCTGCTGGGTCAAAGGGTATGCACAGTTTGATAACTTTTTGGGCATAATTCCAGATTGCTCTCCAGAATGGCTGGATTCTTTCGCAACTCCACCAGCAATGTATTAGTGTCCCAATTTCCCCACATCCCCTCCAACATTTATCATTATTTGTTCCTGTCATCTTAGCCAATCTGACAGGTGTGTAGTGGTATCTCAGAGTGGTCTTAATTTGCATTTCTCTGATCAGTAGTGATTTGGAACACTCTTTCATGTGAGTGGATATAGTTTCAATTTCTTCCTCTGAGAATTGTCTGTTCATATCCTTTGACCATTTATCAATTGGAGAATGGTTCGGTTTCTTATAAATTAGGGTCAGTTCTCTATATATTTTGGAAATGAGACCTTTGTCAGAACCTTTGTTTTTAAAAATATTTTCCCAATTTGTTACTTCCCTTCTAATCTTGTTTGCATTAGTATTATTTGTACAGAAACTTTTTAGTTTGATGTAATCAAAATCTTCTATTTTGTGATCAATAATGATCTCTAGTTCTCCTCTGGTCATAAATTCCTTCCTCCTCCACAAGTCTGAGAGGTAGACTATCCTCTGTTCCTCTAATCTATTTATTATCTCCCTCTTTATGCCTAAATCATGGATCCATTTTGATCTTATCTTGGTATATGGTGTTAAGTGTGGATCCATATCTAATTTCTGCCATACTAATTTCCAGTTTTCCCAACAGTTTTTTCCGAATAATGAATTTTTATCCCTAATGTTGGAATCTTTGGGTTTGTCAAAGATTAGATTGCTATAGATGTACCCTTTTTTGTCCTTTGTATCTAATCTGTTCCACTGATCTACAGGTCTATTTCTTAGCCAATACCAAATGGTTTTGGTGACTGCTGCTATATAATATAGCTTTAGATCAGGTACACTTAGACCACCTTCCTCTGAGTTTTTTTTCATTAGTTCCCTTGCAATTCTCGACCTTTTATTCTTCCATATGAATTTTGTTGTTATTTTTTCTAGGTCATTGAAATAGTTTCTTGGGAGTCTGATTGGTATAGCACTAAATAAATAGATTAGTTTGGGGAGTATTGTCATCTTTATTATATTCGCTCGGCCTATCCAAGAGCATTGAATGTCTTTCCAATTATTTAAATCTGATTTTATTTTTGTGGCAAGTGTTTTGTAATTTTTCTCATATAATTCCTGACTTTTCTTTGGTAGATGGATTCCCAAATATTTTATACTCTCAATATTTGTTTGGAATGGAATTTCTCTTTGTATCTCTTGCTGTTGCATTTTGTTAGTGATATATAAAAATGCCGAGGATTTATGTGGATTTATTTTGTATCCTGCCACTTTGCTGAAATTTTGAATTATTTCTAGTAGCTTTTTAGCAGAGTCTTTGGGGTTCTCTAAGTATACCATCATGTCATCTGCAAAAAGTGAAAGTTTAATTTCCTCATTTCCTACTCTAATTCCTTGAATCTCTTTCTGGGCTCTTATTGCAGAGGCTAGCATTTCTAGTACTATATTGAATAGTAATGGTGATAGTGGGCAATCTTGTTTCACTCCTGATCTTACTGGGAAAGGTTGCAGTTTATTTCTATTGCATATTATGCTTACTGAAGGTATTAAATATATGCTCCTGATTATTCTAAGGAATAGTCCATTTATTCCTATACTCTCAAGAGTTTTTAGTAGGAATGGATGTTGGATTTTGTCAAATGCTTTTTCTGCATCTATTGAGATGATCATATGGTTCTTATTAATTTGATTATTAATATGGTCAATTATATTAATAGTTTTCCTAATATTAAACCAGCCCTGCATTCCTGGAATAAATCCTACTTGATCATAGTGTATTATCTTGGAGATGATTTTCTGAAGTCTTTTTGCTAATATCTTATTTAAGATTTTAGCATCAATATTCATTAAGGAGATTGGTCTATAATTTTCTTTCTCAGTTTTCGATCTACCTGGTTTAGGCATCAGTACCATGTCTGTGTCATAAAAGGAGTTTGGTAGGACTCCTTCATCCCCTATTCTTTCAAATAATTTATATAACATTGGGGCTAATTGTTCTTTAAATGTTTGGTAGAATTCACATGTGAATCCATCTGGCCCTGGGGATTTTTTCCTGGGGAGTTAATTAATAGCTTGTTCTATTTCTTTTTCTGAAATGGGACTATTTAAGCAATTTATCTCCTCCTCTGTTAATCTAGGGAGCCTATATTTTTGGAGGAAGTCATCCATTTCACTTAAGTTATCAAATTTATTGGCATAAAGTTGGGCAAAGTAACTCCTTATTATTTCTCTAATTTCCTCTTCATTGGTGGAAAGATCCCCCTTTTCATTTGTAAGACTATCAATTTGATTTTCCTCTTTCTTTTTTTTGATCAAATTTACCAAAGGTTTATCTATTTTATTGGCTTTTTCATAAAACCAACTCTTGGTTTTATTTATTAATTCAATAGTTTTTTTACTTTCAATTTTATTGATTTCTCCTTTTAATTTTTGTATTTCAAGTTTAATTTTTGGTTGGGGGTTCTTACTATAATTTAAGCTATTAATATTTTTTTTAACCAATATCAAACCACTTCATAATAAGGGTTTGACCTGCCATTCTAGGTTTATTAACATATTCTTCCTCTTTGATTTTTCTACCTTTCTGAAAAACTACCCCATGAGTTTCAAATTCCATTTCCTGTCAGAAAGCTTTGGTATGAGCTATTCCTAGTCCTTAGAATACATTTACTCATCACCTCTACATCTTAGAATCCTAAAATTCCTTCAAAGATGAGGGTCATCTGTTATCTCCTTGAGGAACATTCTTAATGCTTTTTAGGTTATATTCCATATGTCTTCACATAGTCTCTTCTTCGTTCCCTGCCTATCTTGGTAGAAAAATAAGTTCCTTTCTCTGTCTTAGTGTTCCTAATATCTAGTAAACTGCCTTAAAGTCATAACTCAATACTTTATCATCTTTTGAAAGTCTCAGTAGTATATTGCTGTGGGTTCAAACTCAGACAGAAATGGGAAACATTAAGCCATATTTAAGTATTCCTAGAGGGATTCACATTGATTTGGAAAACTACATTTTAACATTACCTGTTTCCAAATTATATTTTAATCTGACTTAATTGGACCTTACTCAGAAGTGTTGTGGTCCTGTATTTGTGTGTATGTGTGTTTGTGTGTGTGTTTGGGGGGGGGGCTGAGTGATACTTTTGGTATTGGATAGAATAATGAATTTATAATTAGAAGATTCAAGTTCATGATGTAGCTCTAACTTTTTCTAACTGTCAGTATGGGCAAGCATTTATATAATGGAAATAATAATATTATTGGTATTATTTATTTCATGAGCTCATTTAGAGGATAAACACTCTATAAATTATAAAATATACAAAGAAGTGACGTTTTCATTATGAGTTAACTGATTAGCGATGCAGTCCAAAATTATAGACTTGACTTAGGAACAGCCTCTTAACCTTGATACAAAGAATACAGGGAGTAATTTTTTTAAGTACCTGCTTAACATTGCTTTTAAGAGAGAAATCACTTTCCACATATCATATCATATCAAAATACTTGGCCATACTTTGTTTTGCAACTCTGAGCAATATACTTTAGAAAAGACATGGTTAAACTGGTCAAAACATACCTATTTTGTTTTGCCATTCTAGGCAATATACTTTAAATAGGACATAGTTAAACTGAACAGCAGCCAGAAGAGGGTTACTAGGCTGGTGAAAGGCCTTGGCAACATGCTATATAATATTGATTGTAGCAAACAGATATTATCAGGACAGACAAGAAAATATTCAGGGAAAATATGGTCTATTTCTTTAAGCATTTGAAGAACCAAGTGAAATAGAGAATTGAGAATCAGCTGGGTAGAAATAGCAAAAAGGTGAATTTAGACTTATTATAAGGAGAAACTTACTAACATTTTAGTTATCCAAAAATTGAATGAGCTAATATAGGAAGTAATGGGTTCCCCTCACTACAAACTTGTTGGGAAAATTGGAGACAGAATTCCAAAATAGGTGCAAGTTGGAGTAATATGGCCCTGAGAACTATTCCACCTCTGAGATTCTTTCTTTTGTTCCTTCTTTTTTTCTGTGAAAACTAACAAAAGTAGCAAGCTGAGAAAGGTTAGCAAAATCTCATGCTTTCCTAGTGATAAAGAATTTAGGAAGTGGTGATATCACAGGGATATCATATCCCTATCAGATTACAAACTTAAGATTTGGGATTGTCCTGTTTCCTTCTTTATATTTAATTTTATCTGTTTTTTCCCCCTTTTTGTATTGTCAGAAACCAGTTCAGTGTATTCCATATAATGGGTGTTCAATAAATGTTTCTCTACCTTGGATTGTATTATTGAGATTATATAGATTGTTATTCCATATCGTTGGAATATAAAATTATTCTTTCTTCCAGGCTTTTCTTGGGATGAGGGCTTCCTTTCCTCCTCACCCCAAGCAATCCTTGTGTTTACTGCTCTGTTTTCCCATAGCACATAATCCTTCCTCTTCCTAGTATTTCCACCTGATCCCCTGGGTCTCTGCTCCTTTTTTGTTTTAATACAGCAAACACAGCTGCCTGCAAATGTTCCTTGAGGGCTTTAAAAACATCCATCAGTTTCACAGTCAGAGGTAGAGTTATGCAGATAAAGCTTCTGTCCTCCTCTCACCACAAATTGGCTTATTTATTAGGAAAACTTTTTGCACAAAGTGGAACATGACAGAGTAGATAAAAGGTGAGATTAAGGAGCAGTTGGATGCTTGACACTAGTTGTTTCTGGAAGTGGAAAGGAGAATATTAACTTTCCTAACCCTTTCTCCCTTTTAGTATCTTGAACTTGCAAATACCTATCTAGTCACCTCAGATATCTTTCAGATTTATAATATATTTCTACCTCATTGGAAGAGATATTGAAATGGTTCAAACTACATCTCTGAAGATTCAGTATAGAGGACTGAAAAAATTTTAGATGAAGAAGAATTAGATTATACCTAAAAGCTTTGTGACAAATCAAAGCATGCAACATCTGAAACTTTTTGATTTGCACATCTATTAAAAATAATTTTAATATTACCTTCTTAATAGAGTCATAATCAGGAAAACTATAGTATTATCTAGATCTTAATTTACTTATCTGTAAAATGAAATTGAATTAAATAATCTTTCAAATTACTTTTTTTTTCCTGCTGTGCAAATCTAGAGTGAAATTTTTCATTATCCCTTCCTCATTGAACTCTTTCTTTAACTTTAAGACCCTATTCATGTGCCACCTCTTTAATGGACATGTTCCTGATTCCTCCACATGAAAATAATTTTTTCCTTTTTAAAATGTATTACTTTATACTTCCGGCCAAGATGGCGGCATGGAGGCAGACAGCTGCTTGAGCTCTGCAGTTTCTCTCAGAATTTACTTCATGACAAGCCTCAGAATTAATGCTTAACCAGAAAAGAAACCCACAAATAATCACCAACAGAAGACATCCTTGAAATTTGCCAGAAAAGGTCTATATTTGCTCAGGGGAGGGGATCGACAGACTGGGCACAGACTGAGGGCAAGAAGCCAGAGCTAGGCAGGCAGCTCATAGAGCTCAGACCAGAGGGGGGAGGGGTGCAATCTATTCCATTTCTGCAAAATGACTTTTAACCCAGTGTGTATATTCTGTCTTGGCAGCAAGCCAGGATCAGCAGAGAAGGTGTAAACACCGGAGGTAAAGAATAAAACCCTGGAAAGCTAGCTTCTATCGGGACCTGGCTACCCGCACCCCCACCTGAAATGACTCAGCGCCATTCTCAGAGCCTCAGAGCACTCAGCACAGCCATCCCTGTCCTGTTAGTTCCTCAGTGCTATCTCCTGCAGTCTGTAGAGGAAGCCCAGTAATACCAGCCCTATCCCCCCCCCCAAAAAAAAAAAACAAAAACAGACTAATTGTTTCTCTTGTCAATTTGTTTTCCTCAATTCCCCATCAGACAAAATGAACAAAAAATTTAAAAGGACTCTAACCATTGACAGTGTCTGTATGGAGAGAGAGCAGACTTCAAACTTTGAGGGCACTAAAAGGAGATTGTCTCCAGAGGAATCCCCTAAGGGGGATATGATCTACTCCTCAATACACAAACCTCTCAAAGAGGAAATCAAAAAAGGCTCTCACAAGAGAGATAGAAGAGATATGGGAAAAGGAAAGGGAAGCTTGGAAAGAGAGCCTGGAGAAGGCATCCCATGCATTTAAAGAGAGAATGGATAAAGAAATCAAATCATTGAAAAACAAAATTAGTGAATTGGAAAAGGTAAACAACTCCAAGGAAAACAGGACAATTACAAAAATATATAAAAAAGTGAGTGAAGAAAATACATCATTGAAAATTAGAATCAAACAAGTAAAAATGGATGACCCAAGGAGAAACCAAGAAGTAGTCAAGCAAAACCAGAAAAACTAAACAATTGAAACAAATGTCAAGTACCTTATTGGAAAGACAATAGACCTGGAAAACAGAACCAGGAGAGATTATTTGAAAATAATCAGACTCCCTGAAAAACATGAGGGGAAAAAAAGTCTGGACACTATTTTCCAGGAACTTATCAAAGAGAACTGCCCAGATGTTTTGGAAAGAGAGGGTAAAATAAACATTGAAAAAATTCATCGATCACCTACTAAAATCAAAACGCCAAGAAATATAATGGCCAAGTTCAAGAACCATCAGACAAAGGAAAAAAATATTGGAAGCTGCTAGAAAAAAAGCAATTCAGATATGGAGGAGCCACAATAAGGATAACCCAGGTCCACATTAAAGGAACAAAGGGCCTGAAAGATGATATTCTGAAAGGCTAAGGAACTTGGTATGCAGCCAAGAAACTTACCCAGCAAAAGTGAGCATCCTTTTTCCAGGGAAGAAGATGGACATTTAACAATAAAATGAATTCCATATATTTTTTAAATTTTTTTATTTATTATATATTTTTTTATAATATTATCCCTTGTATTCATTTTTCCAAATTATCCCCCCTCCCTCCACTCACTCCCCCCGATGACAGGCAATCCCATACATTTTACATGTGTTACAATATAACCTAGATACAATACATGTGTGTAAATACCATTTTCTTGTTGCACAATAAGCATTAGATTCCGAAGGTACATGTAACCTGGGCAGACAGATATTAGTGCTAACAATTTACATTCACTTCCCAGTGTTTCTTCTCTGGGTGTAGTTATTTCTGTCCATCATTGATCAACTGGAAGTGAGTTGGATCTTCTTTATGTTGAAGATTTCCACTTCCATCAGAATACATCCTCATACAGTATTGTTGTTGAAGTGTACAGTGATCTTCTGGTTCTGCTCATTTCACTCAGCATCAGTTGATGTAAGTCCCTCCAAGCCTCTCTGTATTCCTCCTGCTGGTCATTTCTTACAGAGCAATAATATTCCATAACCTTCATATGCCATAATTTACCCAACCATTCTCCAATTGATGGACATCCATTCATCTTCCAGTTTCTAGCTACAACAAAAAGAGCTGCCACAAACATTTTGGCACATACAGGTCCCTTTCAGCTCTTTAGTATTTCTTTGGGATATAATCCTAATAACAGCAATGCTGGGTCAAAGGGCATGCACAGTTTGATAATTTTTTGGGCATAGTTCCAAATTGCTCTCCAGAATGGCTGGATTCTTTCACAACTCCACCAGCAATGTATTAGTGTCCCAGTTTTCCCACATCCCCTCCAACATTCATCATTATTTGTTCCTGTCATCTTAGCCAATCTGACAGGTGTGTAGTGGTATCTCAGAGTTGTCTTAATTTGCATTTCTCTGATCAGTAGTGATTTGGAACACTCTTTCATGTGAGTGGATATAGTTTCAATTTCTTCCTCTGAGAATTGTCTGTTCATATCCTTTGACCATTTATCAATTGGAGAATGGTTCGGTTTCTTATAAATTTGGGTCAGTTCTCTATATATTTTGGAAATGAGACCTTTGTCAGAACCTTTGCTTTTAAAAATATTTCCCAATTTGTTACTTCCCTTCTAATCTTGTTTGCATTAGAATTGTTTGTACAGAAACTTTTTAGTTTGATGTAATCAAAATCTTCTATTTTGTGATCAATAATGATCTCTAGTTCTCCTCTGGTCATAAATTCCTTCCTCCTCCACAAGTCTGAGAGGTAGACTATCCTCTGTTCCTCTAATCTATTTATTATCTCACTCTTTATGCCTAAATCATGGACCCATTTTGATCTTATCTTGGTATATGGTGTTAAGTGTGGATCCATATCTAATTTCTGCCATATTAATTTCCAGTTTTCCCAACAGTTTTTTTTCCAAATAATGAATTTTTATCCCTAATGTTGGTATCTTTGGTAAACCCTTAACAATTATTGAGCATCATTGGGCTTATATCCCAAGGATAAAGAAGGGAAAGGGACCTGTATCAGACTCCCAAGAAACTATTTTAATGACCTAGAAAAAATAACAACAAAATTCATATGGAACAACAAGATGTCGAGAATTTCACGGGAAGTAATGAAAAAAAAATCAAATGAAGGCGGACTAGCTGTACCTGATCTAGAACTATGTTATAAAGCAGCAGTCACCAAAACCATTTGGTATTGGATAAGAAATAGACTAGTTGATCAGTGGAATAAGTTAGGTTCACAGGGCAAGATAGTGAATAAAAATATCAATCTAGTGTTTGACAAACCCAAAGATCCCAACTTTTGGGATAAGAATTCATTATTTGACAAAAACTGCTGAGAAAACTTGAAATTAGTATGGCAGAAACTAGGCATGACCCACACTTAACACCACATACTAAGATAAGATCAAAATAGGTCCACGATTTAGGTATAAAGAACGAGATCATAAATAAATTAGAGGACCATTGAATAGTGTACCTCTCAGACTTGTGGAGGAAGGAATTTGTGACCAAAGGAGAACATGAGATCATTATTGATCACAAAATAGAAAATTTTGATTACATCAAATTAAAAAGCTTTCGTACAAACAAAACTAATGCAAACAAGATTAGAAGGGGAGTAACAAATTGGGAAAACATTTTTACAGTTAAAGGTTCTGATAAAGGCCTTATCTACAGAGAACTGATTTTAATTTATAAGAAATCAAACCATTCTCCAATTGATAAATGGTCAAAGGATATGAATTTTCAGATGATGAAATTGAAACTATTTCCATTCATATGAAAGTGTTCCAAATCACTATTGATCAGAGAAATGCAAATTAAGACAACTCTTAGATACCACTACACACCTGTCAGATTGGCTAAGATGACAGGAACAAATAGTGATGAATGTTGGAGGGGATGTGGGAAAACTGGGACACTGATACATTGTTGGTGAAGTTGTGAAAGAATCCAACCATTCTGGAGAGCAATCTGGAATATTGCCCAAAACGTTATTAAACTGTGCATATGCTTTGGTCCAGCAGTGATACTATTGGGCTTGTATCCCAAGCAAATACAAAGGAAGGAAAAGGGACCTGTATGTGCCAATATGTTTGTGACAGCCCTTTTTGTAGTGGCTAGAAAATGGAAAATGAACGGATGCCCATCAATTGGAGAATGGTTGGGTAAATTATGGTATATGAATGTTATGGAATATTATTTTTCTGTAAGAAATGACCAACAGGATGAATACATAGAGGCTTGGAGAGACTTACATCAACTGATGCTGAGTGAAATGAGCAGAACTAGGAGATCATAATACACTTCAACAATGATACTGTATGAGGATGTATTCTGATGGAAGTGGATATCTTCAACATAGAGAAGAGCTAATCCAATTCCAATAGATCAATGATGGACAGAATCAGCTACATTCAGAAAAAGAACATTGGGAAATGAGTGTAAAGTGTTAGCATTTTTTTGTTTTTCTCCCCAGGTTATTTTTACCTTACGAATCCAATTCTTCCTTTGAAACAACAACAACAACAAAATTCAGTTCTGCACATATATATTGTACCCAGGATATACTATAACGTATTTAATATGCATGGAAATTCCTGCCATCTAGGGGAGGTGGTGGATGGAAGGAGGGGAAAAAATTATGAACAGAAGGAAGTACAAGGGATAATGTTGTAAAAAAATTACCTATGCATATGTACTGTCAAAAAATGTTATAATTATAAAATTAATTTTAAAAAATTTAAAAATATACTACTTTACTTAATATTTATAACTCTTTTACTTTGCCTTGATTTATACTTTCTTTTGAAAATATTATTTCCCTATTAGTAGATAAGCAATTTTGTATCACTGATACTTGGTTCATATTATAGCTGCTTAATAAATCATTGTGTTAATAAATTAATTGGCAATTATATTTTAGAAGGGGAGAGTTTGAAGGAATAGCCCAATAGGACTATTATAGTAGTGCAGGAGAGAGGTAATAAAGACTCTTTGGTGAATTCAAAGAAGGTTCCCCAGAGAGATGCTGCTATGGAAAAAAATCAATAGCTTTTAGCAGCCAATTTGAATAAAAAGAACATAAAATAGTAAAATAAAGATGTCCAGTGAGAACTCAAGAATGAGATAAAGACTGGATTTGTGGATTTTGCAATTTTGTACATAGATCTTTGTACCCACAAGATGATAACATCATTAACAGAGAAGAAGAAGGAGGAAAGAACTCTGATATAAAACCTACAGAAGAAGGGGGCAAAAATAGATGATACTTAAGAAAAAATTTCCCCCAAGCAATGACAATACATTCACGAAAATAAGACTGACCAACAAGGATAGTGACAAAAATAGTGAATTCCATTCTTCCATATGCTTCAGCTAAATTGATATATCATCATGCTCTCCTGTCCCAATCTCTAACACTATGAACTTTTGCCTTGCTTTAAGCATCAGCTCAATAGAGTCTTTTCCAGGAGACTTTTACCAATGTCCTTCTCTGCTATTGCTATCCCCTCTAATTAGTCTTGTTTTATTGCTTTTACTACCCCCTTTATTTACAGGATTTATCAGTGTCTAGCACATAGTACATACATAATAAATGCTTATTGACTGAAAATATCTTATATTCATACATTTTCAGTAGAATTTCTTGATTAAATTACTTAGTCATGTCATTTGCATAATTCCAAATTATTTTCGAAAATGGGTTATACAGATTTTCTATTCCATCAGCAAAGTACTAGTGTATCCATCTTTCCACAACCCTTCCAATTTTGACTATTCCCATATTTTGATGTATTTGGCATTTTTTAAGATATGAGTTAAGATGTTAAGTTTGTTTTCATTTATATTCTTATACTAATGGTAATTTAGAGCATTTCTGTATACAATTTTTAATTATTTACAACTTTTGAGAACTGCCTTTCAATTAAATTTTAACTCTACCCTTTCAAACTCCTACAGTATAAGCATCATCATTCCAACTTTTCTTTTGGTTTTATTAACTGTTTTCTGCTTGAAAGCAAAACTCAATTTAGGAATCTCTTTGATCAACAGTCTCTTAAAATGATAAAACTAGAGTTATTTTTCCTATGTGCAAAATCATATCTCATATTCACTTAAATTAACTTCTCTGTTATACTCAAGAGTATAAATATCTTGATCCCACATTTATAGAAATGATCAGAGAATCATAGCATTTCAGAATTGAAAATGACTTTAGAAATTATCTGAACTCTTCTGTAATATCACTGACAATACATGAGCTCCAGTTGAGGACTGTAGTAATTTCTGAGTATTTAACAACACATAGCAGTTTTGGATTATTCTTATCACTAGCAGACTTAAGTAGAAAAATACTTACCTCTGTTAACATCCTCTTCTTTCCTTACAGTTTTCTTCCTCATGTCTTATTCTGATCATTGTCTGTAGTGAGTATGTTTTTACTTATATCAATATTGCTTTAGTTTCCTTTATCTTAAATTCATGGCATTTTCCCCCTGCCATTTTCATTTATTCAGAACTTCCTACCATACTGGTTTATGATATATTATTATTTAACATTTCATGTGTTTAACTAGGTCAAGACTCCACGCATAGGGAATTCTTAAAAATATTTTGAATATATTGTTCTATTCTTTCCTACATAATCTTGTCTGCTATTGTTATCCTGTCTGCAAGAATTTTAATTTTAAAATCTTCTAACTTTCTAGGTTTCTCTGGACCATAGTTTGTTTACACTAAGAATAAAGAGTCTACCTAGTTTGGGGATCATTAGTAAAATGCTTAAAAATTTATTCTGAGTCATGGTATATCAACCTAATATAGCAATTGGGTTCCTGTATTTGTACTTAGAAAGACCTTGGTTTAAATTCTGCTTCTTTCTATAATTACTAAAGGTAACTATGCAAGGTACTTGAAGTCTCTGTGAAAAATTCTAGTTATTATAGTTGCATGAAAGGTCACAGAGGAACCTCTCTTTTACATGTACTCTGTAAAAGATTTCACAAACATCACAGAATTGAATAAGATAAGAAATTCAAAGAGAACCTACAGTAAATTCCTTTTTCCCACCCCAGAGCAATGAAAAAAGACAGCTAGAAACCCAGGGGATCTCTTCTCCAAGGCAGGCAGCATGAATGCAGGTAAACAAACTGAAGGCCTGCCAACACTCTGGACTAGGGATGCTCTAGAGGAATAGGAAGCCTTCAGCACTCCATAGAGAGGGAATGGGGGAGGTAAACTAGAAATTAATTTATAGAGAAACTTTGGAGGCTTCAGGAACTCAGAATGCACTCACCACCTTAGCCACATATCACAAATGAAGTAGACAGGGAATGCAAAATAATTTTAAGCTGAAATACTTAAGTGGATCCTAAAGTCTAATGAACTCTATTTATTCTGTTTTTTGTTGATGGTGGTGGTTGAGATGGGGATGAGAGGGAGGGAAATTGGGGAAATATGAATACAAGAGGTCTAGAATGTTTGGAAGAAGTCTTAGTGGGATTGTTAATCCATTACACTCTGGTCATGCTCATGGGACAAAAACAATGAGAAAGAATTTATGGACCTAAATAGAATTTTTTAAAAAGTTAGTATGGAAATCTGATGATTACTGAATTGGAATTAAAATAATTATATATGAATATTTTTAAATGAAAGTAGAAACATTGATCTTTTGGTAATAAAGTTAAAAATAATTTCACAAACAAAAGAGAGAGAAGCAGAAATAGTTTTTTTTTTTTTTTCCTTCCCTATGGCTAGCTGCTGAAAAATAAAGCTATCTTTGAGAGAAAACCTTTGAAAGGGGGGCGGAGCCAAGATGGCGGAGAAGATACACGCTACTGTGTAAGCTCCTTTGTTCCCTCACAACCAACTAGACATAATCAGCCTCAGAAATAGCGCTGGACTGATAGAATCCACAAGGACTGGAAGCACGACTTATCAGCTGAAGAGAATGTGGGGTTTCAACAGGAAAGGTCAGCTCCCAAGGGAGGAAGTAGAGAGGCCAGCACAGACGGTGGGGTAGTGGCACACTGCACCAATCACGCTGGGGAGGGCTCTGGGATCAGAGAAGTCACTGAGATAGAGGAATCTGGCACAGGCTGTTTGCTCTTCTCTGCTTATAATACAGCAGTTCAGAAGAGAAATCAAGCCAACTTAATTTAAAACCAGATTAGATCTTTCCGGATCCTGGGGGTGACTCAGCAGATCTCTGCACTGAGGGTATGGCCAACATAGGCAATCCAGGCTTTCACCTGGGGTTATTTAAGAGATTGAAAAGGGGGCCGGGCAGTAACTCATAGTGCCTGGCTCGGCTGGAGGCTGTGGAAATCAGTCCCAGAAGTCCCAGAGAGGCAGAACCTTTGAACTAGGGACCGCTGTTTCTGGCAGACACTTCCAGTTTGAGCACAGGGGATTTTCACGTCACCTGCTGCTAACATCCACGCCCCACAGGGACATATAGGCTAGGCTTTGAGTCTCCTTTACTGTTTGGTCTCAAACATCAGGGAAGCCGCTAGAACACAGTGCCCTCAAAGCACAGCAGTGCTGATCACCTGTGAGGCACATCCAGGGAGGGGGTGGGGAACTCTCTCCCAGAGCTCTCTCTTAGCTCAGGCATAGGGGCTGCTGCATCCATCTGGGCTGGGAGGGAGCTGGTAAATAAATAAATAATTAATTTCCTACCCCAGGGACAGACCCCAAAAGATTTTTTAAGTATGAGTAAAAAGCCAAGAAAAACTATAGATTCTTTCTACACAGAGAAAGAGTGGGTATCCAAGCCAGGGGAAGTTAACAGCAGAGAGTCAGCAGATAACAACCTAAAGGGGAATGATTCCTGCCCCCCATCATATAACTCTCTCCTTGAAGAGACTATTAAAAAGTTAAGAGAGTTTGAAGAAAAATGGGGAAAGGAAAGAGAAGCTATGATAGAGAATGACAACGTTCTGAAATTGGAGTTGGAAAAAATAAAGAATTCACAGGAGCTGCAGGGAAACAAAATTAGTGAATTAGAAAAGGTAAAAAAATCACAGGAAAGTAGTATTTCTGAATTGGAGAAGATAAAAAAGTCTCAAGAAAATAGGATTTCTGAATTGGAGAAGATAAAAAAGTCTCAAGAAAATAGGATTTCTGAATTGGAAAAAGAAAATAATTCTCAAAAAAAATTAGGGAAATGGAAAAAAAATCAATAGAGCAATATAACTAATTTAAAAACGAAATTGGGCATTTACAAAAAGAACTAAAAACTGTGAATGAAGAAAATAACTCCTTAAAATTCAGGATGGAACAAGTTGAAATGAATGATTCATTGAGAACCCAAGAATCAGTCAAACAAAGCAAAAAAAAAAAAAAAAAAAAAAAAAGAAAAGCTGGAGAATAACGTCAAATACTTACTGGGAAAATCTATAGACCTGGAAAATAGATCTAGGAGAAATAATCTGCGGATCATTGGACTTCCCGAAAACTATGATCAAAAAAAGAGCCTAGATTCTATTTTACAGGAAATTATCAAAGAGAACTGTCCAGAGATAATAGAAATAGAGGGGAAAGTAGATGTTGAAAGAATTCATCGAACTCCTTCTGAAATAGACCCTAAAAAAAGAACACCACGGAATATTTTGGCAAAGCTGCAGAATTACCACACAAAGGAGAAAATCCTGCAAGCAGCTAGAAAAAAACAATTTAACAATTTAAATACCAAGGTGCCACAATAAGGGTCACCCAAGATCTGGCTGCCTCCACATTAAAAGATAGAAGGGCCTGCAACCTGATATTCCAGTAAGGCAAAAGATCAAGGATTGCAACCAAGAATAAACTACCCAGCTAAGTTTAGCATCTTTTTTTTCCATGGAAGAAGATGGTCATTCAATGAAATAGAGGAATTCTATATTTTTCTAAGAAAAAAAACAGATTTAAACAAAAAATTTTATCTACATCCACAAGACTGAAGAGAAACAGAAAAAGGTACATAGAACCCTTGAGAACTGTTACTCTGTTGTGGGTATATAGAAAGTACCCATGGATAATTTGATTTTACTGATATAAAAGAAAAAAAAAAGGAGGGGGTGTAGTAAAGGGAAGGGGGTAGTATCAGAAAAAGGGGAGGGAGTGATAAAAAGAGGGAAACTACATCCCAGGAAGAGGCATACAAAATACAATATATCTGAGGGAATTTAGAGAGGGGGAGAATCATTATGTAAATCTTACTCTCATCAGAAGAGGCTCAAAGAGTAAATAATTGTCATATTTGTTTTTCAGAGAATTCTCTCTCACCTCATTAAAAGGGGGGGGAGAGGAAAAGGGAAAAGGAAAAGGAGAATAAGGGAAGGGACAAGGAGGGAGGGGGGAGGGATACAAAAAAAAACAAAAAGAGAGGGCTGTGCGTCACAAGGGGGGTCTATAAATTAAATATTGGGGAAGGGGTTCAGGGGGGTCAAGGGAAAGAGCATAATCTGGGGACAATATGATGGCAGGAAATACAAAATTAGTAATTTTAACTGTAAATATGAATGGGATGAACGCTCCCATCAAATGGTGCTGGATAGCAGACTGGATCAAAAATCAAAACCCTACAATATGTTGTTTACAGGAAACACACTTAAAGCAGGAAGATACATATAGAGTAAAGGTAAAAGGTTGGAGCAGAATCTATTATGCTTCAGGTAAAGCCAAAAAAGCAGGGGTAGCTATCCTTATCTCAGATCAAGCAAAAGCAGAAGTTGATCTAATTAAAAGAGATAAGGAAGGAACTTATATCCTGCTGAAAGGTAGCATAAATAATGAAGCCATATCGATACTAAACATATATGCACCAAGTGGTATAGCATCTAACTTTATAAAGGAAAAGTTAAGAGAGTTGCAAGAAGAAATAGATAGTAAAACTGTAATAGTGGGTGACCTCAACCTTGCACTCTCAGATTTAGACAAATCAAACCACAAAACAAATAAGAAAGAAATTAAAAAAGTAAATAGAACATTAGAAAAACTAGGTATGATAGACCTTTGGAGAAAACTGAATGGCAATAGAAAGGTATATACTTTCTTCTCAGCAGTTCATGGATCCTATACAAAAATTGACCATATATTAGGACATAAATATCTCAAAATTAAATGTAGGAAGGCAGAAATAATAAATGCCTTCTTCTCAGATCACAATGCAATAAAAGCTACATTCAGTAAAAAGTTAGGGGTAAATAGACCAAAAAATAATTGGAAACTGAATAATCTCATCTTAAAGATTGACTGGCTGAAACAGCAAATTATAGAAACAATTAATAATTTCACCCAAGATAATGACAATGATGAGACATCATACCAAAATCTGTGGGATGCAGCTAAAGCAGTAATAAGGGGAAATTTTATATCTTTAGAGGCTTATTTGAAGAAAATAGAGAAAGAGAAGATTAACGAATTGGGCTTGCAACTTAAAAGTCTAGAAAAAGACCAAATTAAAAACCCCCAAACAAAAATTAAACTTGAAATACAAAAATTAAAAGGAGAAATCAATAATATTGAAAGTAAAAAAACTATTGAATTAATAAATAAAACCAAGAGTTGGTTTTATGAAAAAGCCAATAAAATAGATAAACTTTGGTAAATCTGATCAGAAAAAAGAAAGAGGAAAATCAAATTGTTAGTCTTACAAATGAAAAGGGGGATCTTGCCACCAATGAAGAGGAAATTAGAGAAATAATAAGGAGTTACTTTACCCAACTTTATGCCAATAAATTTGATAATTTAAGTGAAATGGATGACTTCCTTCAAAAGTATAGGCTTCTTAGATTAACAGAGGAGGAAATAAATTGCTTAAATAGTCCCATTTCAGAAAAAGAAATAGAACAAGCTATTAATCAACTCCCCAGGAAAAAATCCCCAGGACCAAATGCATTTACATGTGAATTCTACCAAACATTTAAAGAACAATTAGCCCCAATGCTATATAAACTATTTGAAAAAATAGGGGATGAAGGAGTCCTACTAAACTCCTTTTATGACACAGACATGGTACTGATACCTAAACCAAGTCGATCGAAAACTGAGAAAGAAAATTATAGACCAATTTCTTTAATGAATATTGATGCTAAAATCTTAAATAAGATATTAGCAAAAAGACTTCAGAAAATCATCCCCAGGATAATACACTATGATCATGTAGGATTCATAGCAGGAATGCAGGGCTGGTTTAATATTAGGAAAACTATTAGTATAATTGACCATATTAATAATCAAATTAATAAAAACCACATGATCATCTCAAAAGATGCAGAAAAAGCATTTGACAAAATCCAACATCCATTCCTACTAAAAACTCTTGAGAGTATAGGAATAAATGGATTATTCCTTAGAATAATCAGGAGCATATATTTAAGACTGTCAGTAAGCATAATATGCAATAGAAATAAACTGCAACCTTTCCCAGTAAGATCAGGAGTGAAACAAGGTTTCCCACTATCACCATTACTATTCAATATAGTACTAGAAACGCTAGCCTTGGCAATAAGAGCCAAGAAAGAGATTCAAGGAATTAGAGTAGGAAATGAGGAAATCAAACTATCATTCTTTGCAGATGACATGATGGTATACTTAGAGAACCCCAAAGACTTTGCTAAAAAGCTATTAGAAATAATTCAGAATTTTAGCAAAGTGGCAGGATACAAAATAAATCCACATAAATCCTCAGGATTCTTATATATCACCAACAAAACACAACAGCAAAAGATACAAGGAGAAATTCCATTCCAAACAAATGTTGAGAGTATAAAGTATATGGGAATCCATCTAGTAAAGAATAGTCAGGAATTATATGAGAAAAATTACAAAACACTTGCCACAAAAATAAAGTCAGATTTACATAATTGGAAAGACATTCAATGCTCTTGGGTAGGCCGAGCGAATATAATAAAGATGACAATAGTCCCCAAACTAATCTATTTATTTAGTGCTATACCAATCAGACTCCCAAGAAACTATTTCAATGACCTAGAAAAAATAACAACAAAATTCATATGGAAGAATGAAAGGTCGAGAATGCAAGGGAACTAATGAAAAAAAAGTCAGAGGAAGGTGGTCTAAGTGTACCTGATCTAAAGCTATATTATATAGCAGCAGTCACCAAAACCATTTGGTACTGGCTAAGAAATAGAACAGTAGATCAGTGGAACAGATTAGATACAAAGGACGAAAAAGGGTACATCTATAGCAATCTAATCTTTGACAAACCCAAAGATACCAACATTAGGGACAAAAATTCATTATTCGGAAAAAACTGTTGGGAAAACTGGAAATTAGTATGTCAGAAATTAGATATGGATTCACACTTAACACCATATACCAAGATAAGATCAAAATGGGTCCATGATTTAGGCATAAAGAATGAGATCATAAATAGATTAGAGGAACAGAGAATAGTCTACCTCTCAGACCTGTGCAGGAGGAAGGAATTTATGACCAGAGGAGAACTAGAGATCATTATTGATCACAAAATAGAAGATTTTGATTACATCAAACTAAAAAGTTTCTGTACAAACTATACTAATGCAAACAAGATTAGAAGGGAAGTAACAAATTGGGAAAATATTTTTAAAGCAAAGGTTCTGACAAAGGTCTCATTTCCAAAATATATAGAGAACTGACCCTGATTTATAGGAAACCAAACCATTGTCCAATTGATATATGGTCAAGGGATATGAACAGACAATTCTCAGATGATGAAATTGAAACTATTTCCACTCATATGAAAGTGTTCCAAATCACTACTGATCAGAGAAATGCAAATTAAGACAACTCTGAGATACCACTACACACCTGTCAGATTGGCTAAGATGACAGGAACAAATAATGATGAATGTTGGAGGGGATGTGGGAAAACTGGGACACTGATACATTGTTGGTGGAGTTGTGAAAGAATCCAGCCATTCTGGAGAGCAATTTGGAACTATGCCCAAAAAGTTATCAAACTGTGCATGCCCTTTGACCCAGCATTGCTGTTATTAGGATTATATCCCAAAGAAATACTAAAGAGCTGAAAGGGACCTGTATGTGCCAAAATGTTTGTGGCAGCTCTTTTTGTTGTAGCTAGAAACTGGAAGATGAATGGATGTCCATCAATTGGAGAATGGTTGGGTAAAATATGGTATATGAAGGTTATGGAATATTATTGCTCTGTAAGAAATGACCAGCAGGAGGAATACAGAGAGGCTTGGAGAGACTTACATCAACTGATGCTGAGTGAAATGAGCAGAACCAGAAGATCACTGTACACTTCAACAACAATATTGTATGAGGATGTATTCTGATGGAAGTGGAAATCTTCAACATAAAGAAGATCCAACTCACTTCCAGTTGATCAATGATAGACAGAAATAACTACACCCAGAGAAGGAACAATGGGAAGTGAATGTAAATTATTAGCACTACTGTCTATCTACCCAAGTTACTTATACCTTCGGAAGCTAATAATTAATGTGCAACAAGAAAATGGTATTTACACACATATATTGTTTCTAGGTTATATTGTAACACATGTAAAATGTATGGGATTACCTGCCATGGGGGGAGGGAGTGGAGAGAGGGAGGGGATAATTTGGAAAATGAATAAAAAAAATAAAAAATAATAAATTAAAAAAAAAAGAAAACCTTTGAAAGGATTAAAATTAATTGCAGGGAAGGATTCTGGGAAGATAATAGAGTAGGTCAGAAAATTCCAAGATCAACAGACTTTTCTCACAAACAAAACAAATGTGCTTTGGGATGAACATAGATCAGGTAAGAACAAAAAAATCTTGGGGGAAAAAAGAAGTCCTTCTAAGACAACTTGAGAAGAACTTATTGGAATTCAAGGGAACCCCCAAATGTTGGGATTCCAGACTATTGTCTCAAAAGAATTTTCAGGCTCAGACCAATTTCTAAGTCAAAGTTAAATTTATTATAATTATAATGAAAATTAAAGCCGGCTGGATTCTAAAAGAAATAAGCAAAGAGCCAAGAGAAGAAGTTAAATCTATAGAGAAAAATAAGAGTAACCAGGTGGTTCATGTCACTGGTAAAATAATTTATGGCTTAGAGGTGGACTTAAAAGCAGTCTGGTTCTGACTTTGAGTGCAGGTGCAATACCCATAGTTCCCTAGGCACAGTTCACAGGGAATCTTACTAAGGTGTGTCATTCATTCATTCATTCATTCATTCATTCATTTATTTATCTATCTATCTATTTATTTATTTATGGAGCTTTTTATTTTTCAAAACATATGGGAGGACAATTCTTCAAAATTAGCCTTTGCAAAACCTTGTGTTCTAATTTTCCCTCTCTTCCCCCATGCATTCCCCTATATTGCAAATAATCAAATATATGTTAAACATGGTAAAAATATATGGTAAATCCAATATATGCATATATATTTATATAATTGTTGTGTTGCGCAAGAAATATCAAATCAAACCTGTATAAAAGGAAGCAAAATAAAAACAACAACAACAACAAAAAAAGAGTAAGAATGCTATGTTGTAAACTATATTCAGTTTCCACAGTCTTCTCTCTGGAAGGAGATGGCTCCTCCCATCATTGAACAATTGGAACTGATTTGAATCATATCATGGTTGAAGAAAGCCAGGTGCATCAGAATTGATCCTCATATAATATTGTTGTTAAAATGTATATTGATCTCCTGGTTCTCCTCATATCACTTAGCATCAGTTCATGTAAGTCCCTCCAGGCCTTTCTGAAATCATCCTGCTGATCATTTCTCATAGAAAAAAATAACATTTCATAGCATTTATATAGCATTACTTACTCAGCCATTCTTCAATTGCTGGACATTGATACAGTTTCCCTTTTCTTTCCACTACAAAAAGGGCTGCCACAAACACTTTTGTACATATGGGTCCCTTCCCCTCCTTTAAGATCTCTTTGGAATATAAGGTCAGTAATAACACTGCTGCGTCAAAGGGTATGCACAGTTTGATAACTTTTTTGAGCATAGTTCAAAATTGCTCTCCAGAATGGTTGGAGCCATTCACAGTTCTACCAACCATGTATCAGTGTCCCAGTTTTCCCACATCCCCTCCAGAATTCATCATTATTTTTTCTTGTCATCTTAGTAAATCTATTTTCCAGGTCAGTTGTTTTCCCAAGTATATATTTAAAATATTTTCTTCTCTTTTTCATTTTTTTATTTTGCTTGACTCATTCTTGATGTTTCACTTAATCATTCATTTCCATTTGTTTATTTCTGATTTTTAATGAATTATTTCCTTCATTTACTTTTTTTTTTACTTCTTTTGGTATTTTTCAAATTGAATTTTTAAATGAGTTTTTGGTTCTATGATTTTTTTTTCCATTTCACAAATTCTTTTTTTTCCCCAAGGAGTTATTTTCTTTTTCCATTTCACAAATCCTGTTTTTAAGGGAGTTGTCTTCTTTTTCATTTTGTCAAATCTATTTTTAAGGAATTATATGATTTTCCATTTCATTAAGTCTATTTTGCAATAAATTTTCTTCAGATAATTTCTGTGTTAACCTCTTGCAAAGTTCTCATTTCCTTTTCCCATTTTCCTTCTAGCTCCCTTTTAAGATCTTTTTCCATTTCACAAATCCTGTTTTTAAGGGAGTTGTTTTCTTTTTCATTTTGTCAAATCTATTTTTAAGGAATTATATGATTTTCCATTTCATTAAGTCTATTTTGTAATAAATTTTCTTCAGATAATTTCTGTGTTAACCTCTTGCAAAGTTCTCATTTCCTTTTCCCATTTTCCTTCTAGTTCCCTTTTAAGATCTTTTTTTTTTTTTTTTTTTTTAATTTCTTCTGGGTGTGTCAAATGGCAGCAGCTTTCTCTACAAATATAAGTGGTAGTGACAGCAAAAGTGGCTGCATCTGTGCTGGGTCCATGCTGACTCACTCATGGTGCTGGGTGGGCATGGACAGGTCCCGTGAGATTCTGATTTTTCAAGGTTCATTATTGACCTTTTGTGTTTTTGTTGGATGTTTTCTAACTTCTCTGCTGATCTATTGACAAGCAGCCAGGGCAGAATAGCCAACACTGCTGTAGATTCCTCCACGTAGATTCTTTACCTTTTGGTCACACCAGCCCAAGACTCTGCATTTCCTGCTCTTGGTGCCTGTCCTCAGCCTGCTTGTGCTTAGTGTGCATCCCTCCATGCCCAAATGAAACAGTCCTTTTTTGGCTATATTCAAAAATTATCTTCTGCTGATAATTAGTTACCCTCCCAATATTTGTGGGTTCTGACAGTCCAGAACTAATTCAGAAGCTTGATTTGGTCATTAGTTTGACGACTGTGGGAGAAGGTCAGAAAGAAACGTTTGTCCTCTCCAGCATCTTGGCTCTGCCTCCCCTTATGTGCTAAGGTATGTTTTTAGGTCTAAAAATGTCACTAGGTCAAGTAGTAGGCACCCAGTTTTATTCTGAACCTGCACTGACTTTAAGTACCTCATTATTGATGCTCATTAGTCTCAGAAATCCCTTATCACTGAACAGAAGGCTGTTGTCCCACAGCTAGTAACTATCTTTTGACCTCAGCATCCTGGCCATACAAAGTAAACTAAGGCAAGATAACCTAAGGGAAGATATATAGCATTTCTAACTACATCATTCCCAAGGCCAGGTAGTCTTGGGTTTTTTTCCTAAGGGCTACATCAAGTCAACTGGAAGGATGGATGAGGATAAACACCCTTAGGCTAGCTCCACAGAAACAGCCAGTGGGGAACCCTAGGGCTGGCTGGATTCTAGAGAACTTCAGCTGGAATCCCAGAGTATGCATGGAGTCCTGGGTCAGAGTCCAGTACAGCTATGGCAGAAGCAATGAGGCAAGCATGTGCCTGATTGCCAGTACTTTCAGGAGAGAGGAGGTTTAGGTCAGAGGAAAGAACTGAAGGAAACTAGCAGCACAGCCCTCTTCTCCTCATGGATAAAAGTGCTTTCACAAGTTTTCTTTTCCTTGGCTATACTCTTTTATTTCTTTTTCCTTCTATTCTATCACATTTATTCTTTTTTTATTAAATTAAATTAAATTAATTAATTTTAATATATATTGCTTTATGAATCATGTTGGGAAAGAAAAATCAGAACAAAATGGAAAAACCATAGAAGAGAAAAAAGAATTCATTATTTGTTCCTTTTTTACTTTCTCTGTATCTCTCATTAGTATACTGATTCTAGAGTATTGGATTTGAATTTTTTTATTCCAAGTCTAATTAATTTAATTTTTTGCAACTCATGTTATTTTCTAAGAATAGTTATTCATTTTTATGTTTACATATCCACACAAAAACACACATGCACACATATACACAGAGTATTGCTGTGTGTGTATATATATATATATATATATATATATATATATATATATATATATGTATGGAAAGGGAGAGAGAGAGAGAGAGAGAGAGAGAGAGAGAGAGAGAGAGAGAGAGAGAGAGAGAGAGAGAGGGAGAGAGAGAGAGAGGGAGAGAGAGAGAGAGGGAGAGAGAGAGAGAGAGAGTGGTAACTGGACATACATACATATTTATGGAAAAACATGTATATATATATTATATATTGCATATTATAAATATATGTGCAAAGATGGAGAGATTATTTGGTTTATTTATGCAATAACATCTCACAGTTTATATTACAAGTTACTTATGTTTAAAATTATATATAATGGATTTTAAAAATTAGACTAAAAAGTAGGTTTCTATTGTACTCTTCCTTTTGCTAGACCTTCATACAGTCTGGTCAAAAAAAAGAAGAAAGCCCATAAATACATATGGAATCTGGTTTGTGTGGAGGAGAGACTATATATGAAAACTACTTCTTAGAAACTTGTGATTTTGCAGCTATGGGAAGACAATCAATCAACATTCCCTCTCCATGTTAATCTTGTTGAAGTAAAGTCATGAAAGATTAGAAATTGACTTAAGAGTGACTATGAAGCATATGGGGTAATACTAAATCATGCCTTTTAACCTTGCAAAGTATATTTTCAGAAGACAGTTGCCACGAATCAGCCTAGCGTGATTAGGTTTTGAAGCTTTATTTATTTATTTTTAAGCAAAAGGATATTTTAATATTGGAATTTCAAGGAAAAAATGGCTCTGATTCAAACCATGTATAAAAACACAAGGGAAAGTATACTGAACAAACAGAATATCTATCTGTCATTGCAACACAATTAAAGTTAAAACTCACAACAGTGAGAGTACAAAATTGAATCGTTTCCAATAAATCAATTTACCCAGTAAAATATTCACACAGACACAAGAGAGGGCAGATTGTCTTAGCTTAACAGTTGAGAATACCGAGGGGAGAGAGTATATAAAACATTGCTTTCTAGAATACATGAATAGCATTATAAATGCCCTGCTTTGGGGGATAAGCCTCTCTCTGACATCAAACAAGGCAAAAATTCTCATAGATGTGCTCTCCATACCCCACTAGGAATACTTGCAAACGTTTGCTAGAGACTTGGAGCTGGAGTTATATAATAACTTAAATAAGCCATTTCTATGTATATGATATATTTTCTTATATAGACAGAATTGATTTTCAACCAAAAGGAGTTGCTTCATTCAGAAATCTTAATTAGAATAATATTGTTGCACTATTTCAAACTCTTCAGAGAGATATAATTACTAAAATGAATAATGGCTTGGAATAATCATAGAGAATTTGAATTTTATACTTGGAAAGATTCGAAGCATAATCCAATTCACTTGCCTTTGTTTCCAAAGGAGGACAGTGAGACCACCCACAAAATTTTCTGAACATTATTCAAACACAGTAGAACAAACAATTAGTTAATAGATGAGTTGGAGTTATTATATATTTTGATTTCAGAATTACAGATTCTCAGAATAGGAAGAGATCACAGGGAATATCTAACCCAACAAAATCCCCTTGTTACAAATTAAATAACAGTGATATAACAATATAACATGATACAATACAATATAATATGACATAATAAAATGTAACAAACTAATATAATATAATATAACAACATAATGTAATATAATATAACATAATACAATACAGTATAATATAATATAACATAATAATGTAATACTATAGCATAAATAATATAATAATATTAAGAGAATCTTTAGATATGCAGTGTGGCCTAGAAATCTTGTGGTTCTACATTAAAACTATGAAACTACTTGAGTCTTTGTCTTTCACTCCATTTTAGAAATAGTGGAAACTGAAACTGCTGTTCCAGGATGAGTAAATTAAGAATTCAATATGATGCCTTTAATTGCAGTTTAGGATAAAGCAGTATTTTTTCAATGACATTAACCCAGGAGCAGGAATGTTTGTGACCATGGCCTTTTTCACTAATGCATCAGACAGAGAGCTAATGGTATTAACTAGCTTGAAAAACAATAAACAAATTCCTGATAATGAAACATTTTAAAGCATATAAAATATATTTTGAAGCATATAAATTTCATTTGAGCCCTGAAGCAATCCTTGAAGTAGGTATTAAAAATGTTCTTAATCTTAATTTACATAAAGGGAAACTGAGTTTCAGAGAAATTAAGATACTGCTTGTGATCAGTAAATCTTGTATCTTATCAACTGAACCACTGTAGTGGGTTGGGGATTTATACAGGTTACAGAATCACAAATTTAGAACTATAAGGAATCTTCAACTTTATCTAATCTAATTTTTTTCACTTTATAGATGAGGAAACTAAGACTCATAAGTCTTAAGTAACAGTGTTGAGAACTGTCAGTAGAGAAGGTACTCATAACAAAATCAGGCTTAATCATCTGGCTGCTATTATGCTTTCTGAGTAAATGTTATCTTTTTATGTTTAAAAACAATGAAATTATTACATATTGTTCCATAAAATACAAATTAGATGAAATCTGGGTAATAGCTCTCAACTTTTCTGTGCTTATAAAGAGTCATGATAAGTAAATACTTAGCATGAGTGTTCCACTTTAAAAAAAAAAATTGATTGCAAGTATGGGGTTGGGTCACAATCATTGAGTATAGGACTAGACTGGTCATAAATGTAGTGTACACTGCTCTTGGTCAAACCACATCTCAAGTGTTCATTCAGTTCTGAGAGACCATATTTCAGGAGAGGTTATAATGAACTGCAAAGTGCTTAGAGAAAAGCAAATAGGTTGGTAAAATGCTTTATAGATTTATAAGTTGGTGAAAAGCTTTATAGATTTATGTTGTATGTTTTACCTAAATAGTTCAATAAACAGAATGCTGGATTGAAATAAGGAAAACTTAAATTCAAATACAGCCTCAGATACTTACCATATGACCCTGAACAAGTAACTTAACCTCTGTCTGACTTAGTTTTCTCATCTGTAAAATTGGGATAAAATCCATCTCCCATGGTTGTTGTCAAGATCAGATGAGATATTTGTAAAGTGTTTTGCAAACCATAAATAAGTCCAAATAATAATAATAATAATAATAATAATAATAATAACAATAATTATTGTTGTTTTTAACAATTTGATTGGCTTGCCATTTAAATAACTAATGATATTTAGCTTCACCAAAAAAAAGAAGTGTTGGCATTGGTATGAGAGCTGTGTTTATAGGTTTCAGAAACTGTCACAAGAGAGAGCTTGACATTTTTCTGATTATCCCCAGAGAGTAGATCTAAGCTTAGTGAGTAGATATTGTAAAAAAAAGTCAATTTAGGCTTGATGTAATGACAAATTTTCTGATAAGTAGGAGTAGATAGTTGGTGCAGAGAAAAGTGATATACAGTCAGAGAAAGCACTACCTCTGGAATCAAATATCCCAAATTCAAATTCAGCTCTGTCAATTACCTTTATGCTTTGGTCACGCAACTGATCCCTACTGGTCCTAAAGATTCTGATCTGAAATATTCAGTGTTTTGACTAGATGGACTTCTAAGACTGCTTTCAACTGTAAGTTTGTGGTCCTTTTTCTTTAAACTTAATTGAAAAAAATAATTTTATTATTTTTATAATGATATAATGTATTAATCATCTCCTGTGCATAAAGCACTCTGCTAGACAAAGAATACAAAGACAAAAATGACATAATTTTGAAAAGATTTCTCAAATACTCTGCTTGATCTTTTAAAGGTGGTACATGGGGCTTGAAGTATCATGTGTCAGGTTTTGTTTTTTAATGGTCAGAACCAGAAACATGAGAACAAATACATGGAGAAGAAAGCCTGTCACTTGAAAATAGATAGAATGCCCAGATTTCTTTGTAGCTTCTAGGCCAAAAGTCTTCAAACTTTTGGTCTGAAACCAGGAGGCTACAATTATATAAGCATGAGTGTAGCAGAATGAACTCCATTCTGTTATTGGAAAGAGAGTTGTTTTTTTTTTTTTTTTTTTTTTTTTTTTTTTTCCTTTCAGACCTGAAAAGAGAAAACAGACTTCCTCAATGATTCATAAGTTTCACAGATGCCCTCAGGCTGCATCCCCCTTGATTCCTTCTTCTTTGCTCCCTGTTTATCTATGGCCAGAGTAATCCAAAAATGCAAACTATCATCTTCCTCAGTATATCAAGCATGAAAGTTTTCTTCACTGGGTTTCAACACCTTCTACGAGATAACTAAATTTAAATGTCACTCTGAAAGGTTTTGATGAGTTAATCATATTTGATTATTATGAAATTTCTTGCCACATCCCAAGTCACTTGACATTAAAAGAGTACCTACTAGGTAAAAAGCTATTCTAGAACAACAAAAAAGAAAAAAGGAAAGTCACTAAATCAAGCACTGATTATTATTTTACCCTCAAATTTTTACTCTATTGTGTTAAATTACTTCAGAATTTCTGCAAGCATTATTTTAGAGGGCATGTTTGAAAGAAATATTTCTAGGTTTCAAAATTACAAAATTTATTTTATTTAAATTAAATAGATACTTATTTAGTGTCTTATGTATCAGGTGTTGTGATGGGTAATAAGAATTCAATGGCACAATGAAATTTTTCATCTTTCAAGAAGTTCAGTAGTAACTGATTTCTCTAGACAAAATGAGACAAAGTGTAAGTCCTAGAAAAAAAGAGGAAGCTTTGAATTAATATTTTTTACTTCCCAAGTTCCTTCCTCCTGTGCCTGAAATAAGGAAGGCAAATAATTGTTTATTGAACAAATATAAGATACTTAAGTGAATCGGAGTTCTCATAGATTTTGAAATTCCCTCTAAGTACACATATTATAATTCATTTATATCTGCCCATTATGTGAAACTATATATACTATTTATATTCTCCACAAAGTTTGTCCTGAGGAGGGATAGTCACTTCAAATTCCCAACATCTTCTATGTTTTTCGTGACACTGAAGTAGTATAGCACACTGGCTGTCCACCTATCATCTTTCACTCTTACCAAGTGACCATATTCTCTTCCTGTTAATGTTGTCCTTTGCTCCTATTCTTCTTTGTGGTTCCTCAATGATCATATTTTTCAGACTACCCCCGTCTCTCTTTTGCTTTCTGTGGAATACTTTTACTTAGAATTTCAGAGGTAATGCTGTTCCATGTCTCTCTGCTATATGACAGCATTGGGAATTTATATGGCAATATAAAGACTTTTATAAATCATAAAAGCTCTATAAAGTCATCAGTTATTAAGTAGTCTGTGATGTTATTTAAAGTATGTTTAATAATTTACTATTTAAATCACTTCATTTTTTTCAAGAAAACCTAACATCGTTTTTTGCCATGAATAGGAATTGAGTTTTGGGGGCACAGGGATATTGAAAATAAAATTGAAAAATAATAATACCACAAGAGAATCTTATGTTGTTTTTCTACTTCTCATTTGAACAAAGGTAAAATGAACTCTCTAGTATAAGTGATTGAGATTAACCTGATCAAACATATTCATTATCACAAAGGCTAAATGGTACTTGTTGAAACTTTTTTTTTTTTTTTTTTCTGTTTGCTGCAACCGATTATTAATTACCTGGAAAGATTAAATAAATCCAAAAGACTTCAGTATAAGTGGGAAATGTTCAAGATTTCTTATTGAAACAGGAGTGTATTATGATAAGGTATGCTTGTGGAATAATGAAAACACAAAGAAGGAGTAGATTAAAAAGGAACAAAAGACCTCTTTAATTCATTTGACTCATACTCATAAATGTAAGGGGGATTGAAGAGAAGCAGAAGAGGTTATAAGAGTGTTTGCATCCAATTAATGTGATTAACTGACATCTCAGGCTCTGTTGCATTGTTAATGGATGCATGGCTAAGCCCCTGTGGGCTGTAAGACATCATAAAGTGTAGTAAAACCAAATCATAATGCTTAATTGCCCTTCTATCATGAATATCAATAAGATGGACAGTGGGAATAGACAACTGTTGACTTGTAGGCCATGTTTGGAAACAAAATTAATTCATTCAGGGATCCCTTTTATTTTCTAAAAATGGTGACCACACTTGATAGCTTGGAAACTAATAAATCTACAGCCATGAATATAGTAATTTTCTTTTACACATCTATGTCACTTGGGGAACTCATTGATTTAAAAAAAAAAAAAGGTTGCATCATCAGTTATACACTGGGCTTCACCTCCTACAGGAACACTTTCCAGATTCCCCCTCCCAATTATCAGAGTCTTTATCACTTTGAAATTGTTTACACTACTTTCTGTTTACTTATATATGTAAATAACATATCCCTCTGGTAAACTATCCCTTAAGGGTGGTAACAGTTTATTTTTATTATGTTTAAATCATTAGCATGTTGCTATACTTGTAGAATATGTTAAACTAATTTAAGGTAGTTGTTTCAATAGATGTATAAATGGACTAAACAGATTAACAATACTTAATTTGGATTTTGTGTCTCCACTATATTTATCATTAGAATAAATCTTTTTAACAAATGTTTAAAATATATTAACAATGTATTTTACTATCACATTCATGCCTTCTATTAGAATATGAAATATAAAATCAGAAATGTTAATGAGGATAGATTGGAGAAGTTACTATAACCATTAATCTTGACAATTATTCAGTACTCAAAATCACAAGTTAACGAACAGTGAAATCTTATATGAACTAATGTACCAGTATCATTGCTTTGCACAGTGATGAGTTTAAAATGTTCTCAAGAATGTGTGGAGTTCTTAAAGAGTGGTCAGAGGATAGATTTGCTGCTATTCCTAATATTATGAAAATGTCATGTATTTTTATAAACATTGCATATAATGCATTTTATATTAAATATTACTAATGGAGGAAAGAAAGCAATAAGGCTTAAGGAAAAAAAAAGTTGGAATAAGAAAAGCCATCAAATAGCCAAATAGAAACTTGCCAACTTTATTTAAAGAATTACTAAGAATATATGAGACATATGTCTCTTGATCAACAAAAAAGGGAATTCTTTATTTTTAATTAATTTGTCAAGGCAGTCAATAAAAGTTTAGTAAGTACCTACAATATTTCAGGTACTGTGCCACAGAATAATAATGGGGAAAAAGCAATAAAAGTTTTGGAGGAACTCACAAAATAACATGGGAGACATTATGAAAATAAAGAGTAATCATAAGGTGTAACGAGCTGTCGTCTCCAGAAGCTGCTGGATCGCTCTCTGGGAAGAGATCTGCTGTGTCTACTCAAATCTTTCAGACAGATTCTTCTTCCTGTAGTGAACCGTTGTCTCCAGACAGTTGCTGTTAACTCTTGTCCTTAGAAGTGACTTCCCTTCCTGCAGAGAGCCCCGTCAAGCCTGATGCAATGCAGAGTCTTTCTTCTTGAATCCTGGCTCTTAATCTCCTCCAGCTCTTATCCTTCTCCAGGCCGATCTGCTCTTCAGGCACAGTGCTCTTCTTTTATTCTCCCAGAGAATGGGCGTGGGATAATGCAAGGGCTTCTGGGAAGAACCACCCCAGCCAATGGGCTTGCTCCTTCTACCAAGTCAACCTGAGTTCTCACCTTGTAACTATCCAGACAACCTCAGTTCTCACTTAGTAATCCTAACAATAAGGTAATAATTAACAGAGTGAAAAGGCTAGACTTAAGAAATATTGGGGAAGATTTCTTATAGAAGGTGAGATTTTATCTAGGATTTGAAGAAAACTTGGTTGTATGCTCAGATTATGTATTAATTTGTCAAAATATTATTTTAGCTTTTTATACCAATTTTCTACCAGTACCCTATGGTTGTGAGTCACGGAACATTTCAGTAGCCAAATAACAGAAGAGCCAAAATTTTTCAATTGGTAACATTTAGAGATACACATGGAATAAGAATAATTTTGCTTATTAGTCTTTTAATCTATTATATGAATTATCTATTAGTCCTCACCATAAACTAACCACATTGTCATCTTCAATACTAAGTAAATAAGTACTCTCTCAGTATTATTATTGTTAATATCTAGGAAGTTGTCCTCAGACCCACTTGAATACTTGGGCAATATCTTCCTTTAGTTAAAATAAATTATCTGTTCTGTCTCTGTACTTAGATTTACAATTTAAAAACAAATCTTTTAATAGAATGTCATCAATATGAATTATCTCTCTTTTTAGCTCTCTGTTGTATTATTCTGACATTCTCTAGACAAGCAGCATGATTCAGTGGATTTAGGGGAATTGACTTTGGAGACAGGAAGATCATGATTCAAATCCTGTTTCAGATGCTTACCAGATATGTGAACTTGAGCAAACCACTTAACCAGTCTGTTCCATAGTTTCCTTAACTGCTCAATAACCAGATTGGCCTTTAAAGCTCTATATTTATGATGCAATGACCTTCTATCTTAGTAGTTTCTCTAGCATAAGTTGATAAGCTTCAGTTCATTTCAACAGACATATATTAAAACATTTAATATGAGCAAGCCATGAGAAGAAATTAAGATGGCAAATTGAAATGCTCTTGGATATTAAGATAGACCGAAATATTAATATGTTCAGGGGGGTCAGGGACTATTAAAAGCTAAATTGTAATTCAATATATAGAAGAAATCAAATAGATATGAGAGATCTAAGAAGAAAGGAATACTCACTGATGGGAGCTAGGGAAGATCTTTTTTTTTTTTTTTTTTTTTTTTTTTTTTTTTTTTTCTTTTTTTTTTTTTTATTAAATTTTTTATTTTTTATTTTATTTTATAATTATAACATTTTTTGACAGTACATATGCATGGGTAATTTTTTACAACATTATCCCTTGCACTTACTTCTATTCAGATTTTTTCCCTTCCTCCCCCAAACCCCTCCCCCAGATGGCAAGCAGTCTTATATATGTTAAATATATTACAGTATAATTTAGATACAATATATGTGTGTAGAACCGAATTTTTTGTTGCACAGGAAGAATTGGATTCAGAAGGTAAAAATAAGAGTTTACATTCATTTCCCAGTGTTCCTTTTCTGGATGTAGCTGGTTCTTTCCATCATTAATCAATTGGAATTGGACTAGTTCTTCTCTATGTTGAAGAAATCCACTTCCATCAGCATACATCCTCGTACAGTATCATTGTTGAAGTGTATAATGATCTTCTGGTTCTGCTCGTTTCACTCAGCATCAGTTGATGTAAGTCTCTCCAAGCCTCTCTGTATTTCTCCTGTTGGTCATTTCTTATAGAACAATAATATTCCATAACATTCATATACCAGAGTTTACCCAACCATTCTCCAATTGATGGACATCCATTCCTCTTCCAGCTTCTAGCCACTATGAAAAGGGCTGCCACAAACATTTTGGCACATACAGGACCCTTTCCCTTCTCTAGTAGTTCCTTGGGGTATAAGCCCAGTAGTAGTATGGCTGGGTCAAAGGGTATGCACATTTTGATAACTTTTTGGGCATAATTCCAGATTGCTCTCCAGAATGGTTGGATTCTTTCACAACTCCACCAACAATGCATCAGTGTCCCAGTTTTCCCACAGCCCCTCCAACATTCATCGTTATTTGTTCCTGTCATCTTAGCCAATCTGACAGGTGTGTAATGATACCTCAGAGTTGTCTTAATTTGCATTTCTCTGATCAATAGTGATTTGGAACACTCTTTCATATGATTGGAAATAGTTTTAATTTCATCATCTGAAAATTGTCTGTTCATATCCTTTGACCATTTATCAATTGGAGAATGGCTTGATTTCTTATAAATTAAAGTCAATTCTCTGTATATTTTGGAGATGAGGCCTTTATCAGAACCTTTAACTGTAAAAATTTTTTCCCAATTTGTTACTTCCCTTCTAATCTTGTTTGCATTAGTTTTGTTTGTGCAGAAACTTTTTAATTTGGTGTAATCAAAATGTTCTATTTTGTGATCAATAATGGTCTCTAGTTCTCCCTTGGACATAAACTCCTTCCTCCTCCACAAGTCTGAGAGGTAAACCATCCCATGTTCCTCCAATTTATTTATGATTTCGTTCTTTATGCCTAAATCTTGGACCCATTTTGATCTAATCTTAGTATGTGGTGTTAAATGTGGGTCCATGCCTAGTTTCTGCCATACTAATTTCCAGTTTTCCCAGCAGTTTTTGTCAAATAATGAATTCTTATCCCAAAATTTGGGATCTTTGGGTTTGTCAAAGATTAGATTGCTATTTTTATTCACTATCTTGTCCTGTGAACCTAACCTATGCCACTGATCAACTAGTCTATTTCTTAGCCAATACCAAATGGTTTTGGTGACTGTTGCTTTATAATATAGCTTTAAATCAGGTACACTTAGACCACCTTCCTCTGACTTTTTTTTCATTAGTTCCCTTGCAATTCTCGACCTTTTATTCTTCCATATGAATTTTGTTGTTATTTTTTCTAGGTCATTAAAATAGTTTCTTGGGAGTCTGATTGGTATAGCACTAAATAAATAGATTAGTTTGGGGAGTATTGTCATCTTTATTATATTCGCTCGGCCTATCCAAGAACATTGAATGTCTTTCCAATTATTTAAATCTGACTTTATTTTTGTGGCAAGTGTTTTGTAATTTTGCTCATATAATTCCTGACTCTCCTTTGGTAGATATATTCCCAAATATTTGATACTATCGACTGTTATTTTGAATGGAATTTCTCTTTGTATCTCTTGCTGTTGGATTGTGTTGGTAATGTATAAAAATCCTGAGGATTTATGTGGATTTATTTTGTATCCTGCGACTTTGCTAAAATTCTGAATTATTTCTAATAGCTTTTTAGCAGAGTCTTTGGGGTTCTCTAAGTATACCATCATGT
Organism: Sminthopsis crassicaudata; assembly: GCF_048593235.1. NCBI lineage: Eukaryota > Metazoa > Chordata > Mammalia > Dasyuromorphia > Dasyuridae > Sminthopsis > Sminthopsis crassicaudata. The sequence goes on along the minus strand of NC_133622.1, from coordinate 56,678,254 downwards.
CATCTGCGAAAAGTGACAATTTGATTTCTTCATTTCCTACTCTAATTCCTTGGATCTCTTTCTCGGCTCTTATTGCCAAGGCTAGAGTTTCTAGTACTATATTGAATAGTAATGGTGATAGTGGGCAACCTTGTTTCACTCCTGATCTAACAGGGAAAGGTTCTAGTTTATCACCATTACATATGATGTTTACTGAAGGTTTTAAATATATGCTCCTTATTATTTTAAGGAATAGTCCATTTATACCTATACTCTCAAGCGTTTTTAGTAGGAATGGATGTTGGATTTTATCAAATGCCTTTTCTGCATCTATTGAGATGATCATATGGTTTTTATTAATTTGATTATTAATATGGTCAATTATACTAATAGTTTTCCTAATATTAAACCAGCCCTGCATTCCTGGTATAAATCCCACTTGGTCATAGTGTATTATCCTGGGGATGATTTTCTGAAGTCTATTTGCTAATATCTTATTTAAGATTTTAGCATCAATATTCATTAAGGAAATTGGTCTATAGTTTTCTTTCTCAGTTTTCGATCTACCTGGTTTAAGTATCAGTACCATGTCTGTGTCATAGAAGGAATTTGGTAGGACTCCTTCAATCCCTATTTTTTCAAATAGTTTACATAGCATTGGAGTTAGTTGTTCTTTAAATGTTTGGTAGAATTCACCTGTAAATCCATCTGGTCCTGGGGACTTTTTCTTAGGAAGTTGGTTAATAGCTTGGTCTATTTCTTTTTCTGAGATGGGACTATTTAGACTACTTACTTCTTCCTCTGTTAATCTGGGCAAGCTATATTTTTGAAGGTATTCTTCCATTTCATTTAAGTTATCGAATTTATCGGCATAAAGTTGAGCAAAGTAGCTCCTAACTATTGTTCTAATTTCCTCTTCATTAGTGGTGAGTTCACCCTTTTCATTTTCAAGACTATCAATTTGCTTTTTCTCTTTCCTTTTTTTAATCAGGTTTACTAAGGGTTTGTCTATTTTGTTGGTTTTTTCATAAAACCAACTCTTAGTTTTATTAATTAATTCAATAGTTTTTTTACTTTCAATTTTATTAATCTCACCTTTTATTTTTTGAATTTCAAGTTTTGTGTTTGTCTGGGGGTTTTTAATTTGTTCCTTTTCTAGCAATTTTAGTTGTAAACCCAATTCGTTGGCCCTCTCTTTCTCTATTTTATGCAAGTAGGCCTGTAGAGATATAAAACTTCCCCTAATTACTGCTTTGGCTGTATCCCACACATTTTGGTATGATGTCTCATTATTGTCATTTTCTTGGGTGAAGTTATTAATTATGTCTATGATTTGCTGTTTTACCCAATCATTCTTTAGTATAAGATTATTTAGTTTCCAATTATTTTTTGGTCTATTTTCCCCTGGCTTTTTATTAAATGTTATTTTGATTGCATTATGGTCTGAAAAGGATGCATTTACTATTTCTGCCTTACTGCATTTGATTTTGAGGTTTTTATGCCCTAGTATATGATCAATTTTTGTATAGGTTCCATGAACTGCTGAGAAGAAAGTATATTCCTTTCTGTCTCCATTTAGCTTTCGCCAAAGATCTATCATATCAAACTTTTCTAGTATTCTATTTACCTCTTTGACTTCTTTCTTATTTATTTTGTGGTTTGATTTATCTAATTCTGATAGTGCAAGGTTGAGATCTCCCGCTATTATAGTTTTGCTATCTATTTCCTCTTGCAGCTCTCTTAATTTCTCTTTTAAGAATTTAGATGCTGCACCACTTGGTGCATACATGTTTAATATTGATACTGCTTCACTATTGATGCTTCCCTTTAGCAGGATATAATGCCCTTCCTTATCTCTTTTAATTAGATCAATTTTTGTTTTTGCTTGATCTGAGATGAGGATGGCTACTCCTGCTTTTTTGGTTTTGCCTGAAGCATAATAGATTCTGCTCCACCCTTTTACTTTTAGTTTGAATGTCTCATCCTGTTTCAGGTGTGTTTCCTGTAAACAACATATAGTAGGATTCTGACTTTTAATCCAGTCTGCTAACTGCTTCCTCTTTATGAGGCAGTTTGCCCCATTCACATTTATGGTTAGAAGGACTAATTCTATATTGCTTGCCATCCTATTAACCCCTGCTTATGCTTTTCCCCTTTCCTTCCCTTTTACCCTCCTATCCAGTATTCAACTGGTAAACACCACTTGCTTTTCACAGCCCTCCCTTTTTAGGATCCCTCCCCCACCTTAAAGATCCTCCCCTTATTTTATCCCTTTTCCTCGAAATTACTGTATTCCCTTTAGGGAAGATCTTAATGAAATGATTTCTTATCTTTTACATAATGGGAAAATGTCAGAAGAAAAGACAAAAAGGTTGTCTTCTAGACTTGATGATGTTGTCTGTAATGGTGGCAGAGGTAAAGAAAGAATAGATTGAATTGAGGTAATGATATTGTTCAATGTGTGATGTGGGGAAATGTGAAATAAATCTCAAAAGGGAGGTTTGAAGCAAGACTATGAAGGACTTGATTGCTAAATCTTCCATTTAAGGTTCTGTTCAAGTGCCAAAATTTGTAAGACCTTTTCAGATCCCCTCTTGGCCACTACAAAAATTGCTGTTAAAATATCTTTGTAAATAATTGCTTTTTTCTACAAAACAAAACAAACAAATAAATTTAAAAAACAATATTTTTGTCATGTAGACCTAGTAGTGGTATTACTGGGCCTTATGCAAGACAAATAAAACTACCTACCACACACATTACTATATATAGGGCTTCGCTCACTTTACATCAGATCTCTGAGTTAGTAAGTTTTCTTTGATACTAAGGAAGGGAAGAACAGCAAGTAAACAGATCCCTGCAGACTTAGGGCAAAATTCATAATCAGTTTAATTTCAATTGGAATCATGGATTTTCCATTAGCCCAAATGAAATTAGACTGATTTGGGGTAATCTTATCTGAATTTGTGGAAAGGATAAATTTTATCCTAAGATTTGTAAAGAATTGTATCTTTATCACCTTCAAGCTTATGTATCCACTTGAAAAATGATTGTCTAGTACCTATATTTATGAAGGATAATTTTTGTAATTTTCAATGCCATAATAATCATTTTCAGATGAACACACCTACCCACCACTCATCAAGGAATCTTTACTTTTAGCATAACTTGAATAATTGTTGCCTCTTAGATGTCCTTGAAGTAAATACTTTAGTAATTCACTTTTTTAAAAGTAAAGTTTTACTGAGTTTTTGGCAGGTTTTTTCCCTATCATAGTGATTTCTAGATATATACACTTCTCATGCCTTCAAGGAGTCTTCTCTTATAACAAAAATGAACAAACTCTACAAAACATCATTCATTTGTGAGAATATATGCAATATTATGCAACCATAAACCTTATTTTCTTCAAGAAAAGGAGATAGGTGCATTGTATCTGTTCTCCAAGTTTGAGATTGATCATGGTTATTGGCATGGTAAATAAAAATGTCAATCCTACTGAGCCTAGTCTCCTACAACACTTGGAATGTAAGGAGTTAGGGAAACAAATAGTGTTTGTCAGTAGTGAAAAAAATTTCCTGGGCACCAGCAACATATAAATAAAACCAAGAAGAGTCAAAGATTTAGAGATTATATCTGACACACAGTGACTGAGCTTTCTGCTACACAGAAGTACTTTGCTTGTCTGGTAGATGCCTATATACAATCTGTCTTTACATGAAAATTTGAACACTGAGGGAGTAATGACAGGCAGCATAGGGAAAAAAAAAAGCAATGCAAAAAAGGAAGCTATATCATACTATGGATATTAGAGGATGTGACAGTGAGAGCAAGTGGCAAAAAATTTGAGAATGGAAAGTGGAAAAGTATGCTGAAGTAAAAGAATTCTGACACAGGTAAGTGGACATGTCAGTGCCATAGAGTCAATTGGTAAGCCTGGAAATTCTCAGCCTAACATCTCAGAGATGTGCCGATTTACACAGTTCACCTAAATATAGTTAGGTTTTTATGGCACAGCATAATAATGGGTGTTTTTAATAATGAGCCTGACTCACTAAGAAAAAGTGAAATTATGTCAAGTCAATCTATTAAACATAGAAAAAGAAAAGTTTATAGTGTGTCATAGAAATATTTCTATCAGAAAATATTTTCTTAGCATTCAAAGTTTTAATATCATTTGCAAATTCATTTATCAAAAATAATTTATTCCATTAGGACTGTCAAATTTTGTTTGGGAGGTGCTTGCTATATGGATGTAATCAAGTGTTTTCTGAATTTTTAAAAGTATTTGTTCATTTAAATATACTATATTAGCAGGAACTTACAGAAGAAGTATCATAAAGTAGAAAGAGCAATGGCTCTGCAATCTGAGGGTTCAAAATCTCTGCTTCAATATTTATTACATTTTAATTTTTGGATAAGTCAGGTTGTCAGGTTCCTCAACTATAAAATGATGATTTGAACTACATGGTTTCTCTAAGACTTTAGAATTCTATATCTGCAATCCACAGCTCCTTGAAGTATTGATTAATTAAATCCCAAATGTGAAAAACAAATTAGGTAGTTCATCATCATTTTACTATATCTCAACAAACTAAAGTTCCATGTATTCACTTAGTCATAATTGTTTAAAGTGTGTTTGATGCCATGGATCTCTTGGCAGTCGTGAAATCTATGGAGCTAAATAGTTTATAGAAATATATATTTAAAAGCACAAAATCAAACAAATTGTATTACAAAAACCCAATTATAATGAAAAAACAATCAGATTTTTTTGTGAGGCAAGTTCATAGACCCTTGGTTAAAAACAACTAGACTAGATTAATTGGCTGTTTTCAGATATCTCACTTCCTTCTTCATATTTTTAACATATTGAATTTTAACCAGGAATACATACATTTTAAAAATATATATATTTGATAATTGTTTCATAATGATTAGTATCATTTTAATTATATATTTTTTCATTAAAACTTATTCTGAGATGGGTTCCATAGGTTTCATTCAAAAAGGTGTAACTCAAAGAGGTCTATGACATCAAATAGATTGAGAACCCCAGATTTAAAGTTTGGGTATAGGCCCTTGCTATGTTTAATCCAGATTATTGAAATAGTATTTCTGCTTCAGCATTTCCTTATTCTCATTATCTTAATGTTCACAATAAAGTTATTGTCTTATGCTAGTTAAATCATTGTCAATTTTTTTTTCTTATGGCCTCTATATCTACTTGTTTCAGGAAGCATTATATAACATTTATTAAATATACCTCATCACATTTAAATAGGTGCTACAGAAGTGATGGATCTAAAGTAAGCATGCCCTACATTCAAATATGGCATTGAATCTTACTAGTTATATGACCCTGAACAAGTTATTTAATGTCTTTCAGCCTCATTTTACTCCTATGTAAAAAGAGATAATAATAATACCTAGATTTGAGGATCGTTGTGAGGATCAAATAAGATAATATTGGTAAAGTGGATTGCAAACTTTTAAATGCTAATCGAAATTTGGCTGTTATAATTGAATCATATTAAAAAATATAGTTCATCTATTCCCCTACCTAAGAATTTGGGTCTTGAAAACTTAATTTATGTCCCCTACTTTATAAACTGAGGAAGCATGAGACACTATAAACCCATCTGAATTTTCAGTCAAAAAAATCTGTATTTGAATCCTAAATCTGTCACTGTCTTTACTACTTCTTTAGATCTCAGTTTCCTCATCTGTAAAATGAAAGAATTGAAATAAATGTCCCCTAATGTTCTTTCTAGTTTTTAATCTCATCCTTTAATGATTCAATGATAAAATGTTAAAAATGGACAGGGTGAAAAGGTTTAAATATACAAAAATCTAACTAGTACAATGAGTTTCTTCATTATGAAATGATAAATCTAGTTAAAAAAAATATTTTTACTTGTATTTTATTTTTCCAAACACTTGCAAAGATCTCAATATTTACTCCTGCAAAAACCTGTGTTCTAATTATTTTGCCCTCTACTCTCCCCTATTCCCAAAATAGTAAGTAATGTGATATACTCTTCCAAACATATCTCCATATTTGACATGATCCACAAGGAAAATCAGATCAAAGGAGACAAAACAAGAGGAAAAACAAACAAGAATCAACAACAACTAAAGAAAAAAGCCTTACTACCCAAACCACATTACGTCTCCACAGCTCTCTTTCTGGATACATATGGTATCTTCCATCACAATCTATTGGAGTGGTCTTAGATCACCTCCTTGTTGAAAAGAGCCATGTTGACCAGAATTGATCATTCTGTAGTCTTGTTGCTGCTGGGTATAATGAGCTCCTGGTACTACTCATTTCACTTAGCATTAATTCATATAAGTCTCCCCAGATCTCTCTGAAATCACCCTGCTGATCATTTCTTATAGGACAATAATATTCCATCACATCCAGACACCATAACTTATTCAATCATTCTCCAACTGATGGGCAGCCACTCAGTTTCCAGTTTCTTGCCACAACAAAAAGGACTGTCATAAACATTTTTGTACATATGGGTCCTTTTCCTTTTTATGATTTCTTTGGAATACAAGCCCAATAGAAACATTGTTGGATGAAGGGATGTGCTTATTTTGATAGCCCTTTGGGCACAGTTCCATATTGCTCTCCAGAATGGTTGGATCATTTCACAACTATACCAACAATACATTAGTGTTCCAGTTTTCCTACATCCCCTCCAACATTTATTAGTATCTAAGAACTTTGAAGTGGTACTTCAGAATTGCCCTAACTTAAATATCATGTCTCCACAATGACTATTAGTTTCCTTAGTTCTGACTAAAGCTAACACTTAACTTTTATAAAGGAGTATTTCCTAAGGTACTATAAAGTAAGAACAAAATATCTTGTAGTAAAGTCAGTAAGCAAGTATCTCTTCATCAAAAGTTTGTGACATACTCTCCTGCCAATAAATTTAGAGTCTAAGGAAAAGTGGACTCAAGTTTAGAGATTATGATTGCTGAGGGGAGATTCACAGCTCCTAGATGTCCTTTTTGCTTATCTTTTCGAAATGCTCCCTTTAAAGTATATGGTTTTTGCTGGGCTCTCTGTAGATTATTGCTTTTTTTTTCATAATATCGAATTTGTTCTTGCTTTCAAATGCAGACACTCCTGCCTACTGCAGCAGTCCTGTAGAGAATAATACAATGTGATGAGAAAATGCAAAGTTCCAAATCTTTTTGAAGCTCGAAAGACCTTTATATAGCCAATGAGTAAGGAGGATGAGACTAAGGCAAAGAAGGACATGGAGTTCTGAAATTGTCTCAGAATTTTGGATATTGGTTGGATATCACAAACCAGAAACAGACTTCCTTAGTACTTACAGCTTTTTATTCCACATATACATCTAGTGAACAATCTAGATTTTTTCCTAGATATGATTAAAACCATAATTCTACAGAGAAACTGACAAGATCTCCAACTCTATATCTTTAACAAAAAAATTAAGCACAAGAGAAGAAAACAAAGCAAAATGTGTTAGAAAAACTTTATCAATATTAAGATTAAAGCTTTTTATTTACAAAACATGTGCATGAGTAATTTTTCAACACTGACCCTTACAAAGCCTTTTGTTTCAAATTTCCCCCTTCTTTGCCTACCTCCCACTCACCAGATGGCAGGTAGTCCAATATGTGTTAAATATGTTAAAATATATATTAAAACCAATGTATGTGTATATATTTATATAGTTATCTTGCTGCACAAGAAAAATCAGATCAAGAAGGAAAAAAAAACTATGAAAGAAAACAAAATGCAAGCTAACAACAACAGAGAGTGAAAATGCTATGCTGTGGTCCATACTCAGTTCCCACAGTGCTCTCTATGGGTGATTTTGGCTCTCTTAATCACTGAACAAGTGTAACTGGTTTGAATCATCTCATTGTTATAGAGAGCCACGTTTGACAAAATTGATCATCATATAATCTTGTTGTTGCATATATAATGATCTCCTGGTTCTGCTCATTACACTTACCATCTTCTCATGTAAGCCTCCCCAGGCCTCTCTAACATCTTGCTTGTCATTTCTTAAAGAACAATAATATTCCATAACATTCATATACCATAATTTATTCAGCTGTTCTCCAACTGATGGGCATCCATTCATTTTCCAGTTTCTTGTCACTACAAAAAGGGCTGCCACAAACATTTTTGTGCATGTGCATCTCTTTCCCTCTTTTAAGATCTCTTTGGGATATAATCCCAGTAGAAACACTGCTAGATAAAAGGGTATGCACGTTTTGATAACGTTTTGAGCATAGTTCCAAATTGCTCTCCAGAATGGTTTGATTCATTCACAACTCCACCAACAATGTATTAGTGTCCCAGTTTTCCCACATCCCTTCCAACATTCGTTCTTGTCTTTTCCTGTCATCTTAGCCAATCTGACAGGTGTGTAGTGATATATCAGAATTGTCTTGATTTGCATTTCACTGATCAATAGTGATTTGGAGCACCTTTTCATATGACCACAAATAGTTTCAATTTCTTCATCTGAAAATTATCTGTTCATACCCTTTGAAAATTTATCAATTGGAAAAAGGCTTCAACTATTATAAATTATTATAAATTAATTGTCTAGACATTTTAGAAATGAGGCCTTTATCAGAATCTTTGAATGTAAAAATGTTTGTTGCTTCCCTTCTAATCTTGTCCGCATTAGTTTTGTTTGTACAAAACCTTTTTTTAACTTAATATAATCAAAATTTTCTGTTTTGTGATCAGCAATGATCTCTAGGGTCTTCTTTGGTCACAAATTCCTTCCTCCTCCACAGATCTGAGAAGCTAATTATTTTATGTCCTTCTTATTCATTTATAATTTCATTCTTTATGTCTGGATCAGGAACCCATTTCGAACTTGGCATATGGTGTTTTGTGTGGGTCAATACCTAGTTTCTGCCATATTAGTTTCCAGTTTTCCCAGTAGTTTTTGTCAAATAGTGAATTCTTATCACAAAAGCTGGGGTCTTTGGGTTTGTCAAACACTTTTTTGCTATGGTCGTGGACTATTTTGTTCTGTGAACGTAACCTATTCCAGTGATCAACTAGTCTATTTCTTAGCCAATACCAAATGGTTTTGGCGACTGCTGCTTTATAATATAATTTTAGATCTGGGATAACTAGGCAACCTTTGTTTGCTTTTCTTTTCATTAATTCCCTTGAAATTCTTGACCTTTTATTCTTTCAGATGAATTTTGTTGTTAGTTTTTCTAGGTCAATAAAATAGTTTTTTGGGAGTTTGATTGGTGTAAATAGATTAGTTGATGTAGTATTATCATCTTTATTATATTTTCTGGACCTATGCAAGAGCACTTGATATTTTTCCAATTGTTTAGATAGAACTTTATTTGTGTAGAAAGTGTTTTGTAGTTTTGCTCATATAGTTTCTGACTTTGCCTTAGCAGATAATTTCCCAAATATTTTATAGTATTGACAGTTATTTTGAACAGAATTTCCCTTTGCATCTCTTGCTGTAGGATTTTGTTAATGATGTTTAAAAATGCTGAGGATTTATGTGAATTTATTTTTTATCCTGCAACTTTGCTAAAGTTGTGGATTATTCCTAATAGTATTTTAATTGATTTGCTAGGGTTCTCTATATATCATCATATAATCTATAAGTTATAATTTGTTTTTTTCATTAATTACTCTAATTCCTTTCATCTCTTTTTCTTCTCTTATTGCCAAAGCTAGCATTTATAACACAATATTGGATAGTAATGGTAATAGTGGGCAAACTTGGTTCATCCCATTCTTATTGGGAAGGGTTCCAGTTTATTCCCATTACATATGATGCTTATTGATGGTTTCAAATACATGCAACTGACTGATTTAAGGAAAAGTCCATTTATTCTTATGCTTGTTAGTGTTTTTAATAGGAATGGGCATTTTATCAAATCCTTTTCTGAATCTATTGAGATAATTATATATTTTTGGTAATTTTGTTATTGATATAGTCAATTATGTTAATAGTTTCCTTATATTGAACCAGCTCTGCATTCCTAGTATAAATCCTACTTGGTTGTGGTGTGTTATCCTGGAGATGATTTTTTTTTTTTTGTAATCTCTTTGCTAATATTTTATTTAAGATTTTTGCATCAATATTCATTAGGGAGTTTAGTCTAGACTTTTTTTTCCCTGTTTTTGTCCTACCTGGTTTAGGTATCAGTACAATCAGGTATCTGTGTCATAAAAGGAATTTGGTAGGAGTCCTTCATTTCCTATTTTTTTCAAATAGTTTACATAGTATTGGAGTTAATTGTTCTTTAACCTTTGTTAGAATTCATATGTAAATCTATTTAGTCTTGGGGATTTTTTCTTAGGTAGTTGATTAATGGCTTGTTCTATTTCTTCTTCTAAAATGGCACTATTTAAGTGATTTATTTCCTTTTAGTAAATCTGGGCAATCTGTATTTTTTGTAGATGTACCTTCATTTCACTTAGGTTGTCAAATTTATTGGCATAAAGTTTGGCAAGGTAACTCCTAAGTATTGCTCTTATTTCCTCTTCATTGATGGAAAGTTCTCCCTTTTCATGTTTGAGACTAACGAGTTGCTTTTCCTAATTCCTTTTTCTAACCAAATTAATTAAATGTTTATTTATTTTGTAGGTATTTTCTTAAAAAAGAAAAAAAACACTTCTTAGTTGTATTTATTAATTCAATATTTGTTTTTTTTTTTTTTACTTCAATTTTATTGAACTCACCTTTTATTTTTAGAATTTCAAGTTGGCATTTGATCAGGGGGTTTTAATTTGTTCTTTTTCTAGCTTTTTTAGTAGCAAGCCCAATTCATTGATATTCTTTTTCTTTATCTTATTCAAGCAATAAAAGAGATATAAAATTTTCCCTTATTACCACATTGGCTGCATCCCCCAAATTTTGGTATATTATCTCATTATTGTCCTTCTCTTGGATGAAATTATTGATAGTGTCTATGTTTTCCTGCTTCACGCATTCATTCTTTAGGATAACATTATATAGTCTCCAATTTACTTTTTGGCCTATTTTACCCTGGCCTTTTGTTAAATGTAATTTTTATTGCATCATGACCTGAAAAAATGCATTTACTATTTCTGCCTTTCTGCATTTGATTTTGAGGTCTTTATGAGCTAGTGTATGATCAATTTTTGTATAGGTTCTATGGACTGCCGAGAAAAAGGTATACTCTTTTCTGTCTCCATTTAATTTTCTTCAAAGATCTATCATACCTAATTTTTCTAGTATTCTTTTTACCTCTTTAAATTATGTCTTATTTATTTTGTGGTTTTATTTATCTAGTTCTGAGAGCGCAAAGTTGAGATCTCCTTGTAGTATAGTTTTGCTGTCTATATCTTCTTGCGGCTCTCTTAACTTCTTCTTTAGGAATTTGGATGCTATATCATGTGGTCATATATGTTTAGTATTTATATTGCTTCTATAGTACTTTAGCAAGTATTATATATAACAAGATATAGGTTTCCTTCCTTATCTCTTTTAATTAGATCAATTTTTGCTTTTGCTTGATCTGAGATCAGTATGGCTACTCCTATTTTTTTTTTTTATTTTTTTTTTTTACTTCACCCGAAACATAATAGATTCTGCTCCAGTCTTTTACCTTTACTTTTACATTATGTGTATCACTCTGCTTTAAATGTGTTTCTTATAAACAACAAATTGTTGGATTCTGGCTTTTAATCCTTCTGCTTTAAGAGAGTTCACCCCATTTACATTTACAGTTAAAATTCCTAATTCCCTATTTCTTGTGATCATAATTATTAGCCATAAATTATTCTTTTCTCTTTCCTTTTTCCCTTTCCCTTCTCCCCAGTATTTTCCTTATGGGCACTACTTGCCTCAAGCAGTCCTTTCCTTTTAGAGACCCTTCCCCCTTCTTATACCTTTCCCCTACTATTTGCTTTCCCTTTTATTTAGCCTACCCCTTCCCTTTTCCTCTTTATCCTCCCACTTTTTTTATAAGTTGTCTCTTTTTTTTTTCATTCTTTTTTTTTAAATTTTTTGACTAATTCTTGATTTTTTATAGAGTCATTTGCTTCCATTTGTCTGGTTTTAGTTTTTAATATATGCTTTTCTTCAGTTAGCTTTTCTATTTACTTTTCCAGATAATTAATGCTACTTTAAATGGTAGTTTTTCTTCAGTGGATTTTCTTTTGGCCAATTGTAATTTTTGAGGAGGTGATTTCATGAGTCAATTTTGGTCCTTCCTTTTTCAAGATGTTGACTCATACTTCTCATTCCTTTTCCCATTTTTCCTTCTCTCTTTTATTTGACTTTTAAAATCCTTTATTAGCTCTTTCAAGAAGTGTCTTTAGGTTTGCCACCAATTCACCATTCATTTCCCCCTTTGAGATTTTGCAAGTCATTTTGTTCTCTTTTGAATTGGTGTTTCATTTTTCCCTGTCATCATAGTAGCTTTCTATTGTCAAGATTCTTTTCTGTTTCTTGCTAATTTTATTTCTTTCTTTCTCTCTCCCTTCCTATTTTATGACTTTTAAAGTGAGCTCTGCTTCTGCAGTACCAGAGTGTTGGGATATAATAGGCTCTTTTTTAAAGTTTCCTTGGGGGTCTCTGAGGCAGCCTTTGTTTCAGTTCAGTAATCACCACACAGAGTACAGCCAGGTGTTAAAAGTCCAAACCCTTTCTTATCTCTTTCAAAGTCTTGTCTCCTTTCCTGAGGCCTGGTTAGCTTTATTAGAAGCCTATTTCTCTCTTTGGTTCCAAGAGCTTGAGCTCCTGCCATCAGTCCTTTGTCTTCTCTGCTTCTGCCTCTAGCTCTCTAGCTCTCTGAATCTACCTGGCTGAGGCTTCTAGCTTATATGCTCTACACTGAGTACACACCAATCATTATATCACTAGGAAACCATTATTCGTTGTAAGATTAAATCAATGCTAAACTAGATTGAACCATTGTCTCTATGATTTCCACTGACTTAGTACCTTGTAAGAATCCTTTGTTTTAAGTTAAGAGTTCTGGCCCATAACAGTGGGGAGAGGGGAAGTTCTGTCCTATGCTCTTTGTGAAGCTTTAAAACTTGGCTTTTAGCACAGGGGTTGCTTGTGTTTGGCTCTTACTCACACCACTTCCTACCTGTTGTTATCTGATTTCCCCCTTCCCTGCCAATTTGCCTTTTGCAATAGGTCTTTTTTGGTACTGTTTTACTGAGGCAGGATTCAGGGTTTCAGATGCTAATCCCCTATGATTAAAACCTTCCTTCTGGTTTTTCCAGAAACAGTCTGAGCTGAGCTGAGCATCCTTTTCAAACCCAATTGAGAACCTTTTCTTGAAGTCCTTCTGACATGATCCTAGAGAGACAAGATGAATATTTTCTTAGTGTTTTCAATAGACTATCATCAATCAATGCTGAAGTCATTGTCTGTTTACCTCAGGTTGAAATCAATCTGTACCTAGCTGAAGTTTCAAATGAAGGAAAATTTTTGAATGTCATTAGGCTCCTTTTGTTTTGCAAAGCACCTGTTGCTGATTCTGTTTCAGTTTAGATTTACAACATCCGAAGTCCATTGCTCATACAAAAGCTGACTGAAATTTCCTATATAATATGGCAAAAGTAAGTTATGCTTCAGGAGTTCAATCTCCCATTGACAATCTTTATAAAGATAAAGGTAACAGGTTGTCCTATAATGATCACGTGGGATAAGGAGGTCTCACTCTTTCATTTCTGGCAATATTCTTGCCAGAGTCCTCCTTAAAAAAACTATACTATACCTGGAAGATGATCTTCTATTTGAAAGAAAGTTTGGCTTCCAAAGGAGCCAAGGAACTGTAAATATAATATTTGCTACCATCATCTCCAGGAGAAATGGCAACTGAAATGAGGTTTGTAAAAAAACATTTTAGATCTGACTAAACTTTTGATATTGTTGATCACAAGGGCATATGGAAAATTATGTCAGAATTTGAGTGTCCAGAAAAGTTTATCAGTACATCAATTTCATTATGCCATGCCTCCCTGGAGTCTGGACAAAGGATGGTGCTCTTGAGCTTTCTGGTCACCAATGGAGTGAACAAGACTGTTATTATTCTCCTGTTTGTTTGTTTTTTTAGCATGATGTTTTCATCCATGTTCTTAAAACATTTCTTTTTTATTACTTTATTTTTTTATTAATTTCTATAGTTATAACTTTTTATTTGACAGTACATATGCATAGGTAATTTTTTTTTACAACATTATCCCTTGTACTCCCTTCTGTTCCAAGTTTTTCCCCTCCTTCCCTCCACCCCCTCCCCTAGATGGCAGGCATTCCCATACATATTAAATATCTTCTAGTATATCCTAGGTACAATATATATGTGCAGAACCGAATTTTGTTGTTGTTGTTGCAAAGGAAGGATTGTATTTGCAAGGTAAAAATAATCTGGGAAGAGAAACAAAAACAAACAAACAAAAAAAAAAACAATGCTCACAGTTTACACTCATTTCCCAGTGTTCCTTCTCTGGATGTAGCTGATTCTGTCCATCATTGATCAATTGGAATTGGATTAGCTCTTCTCTATGTTGAAGATATCCACTTCCATCAGAATACATCCTCATACAGTATCATTGTTGAAGTGTATAATGATCCCCTAGTTCTGCTCGTTTCACTCAGCATCAGCTGATGCAAGTCTCTCCAAGCCTCTCTGTATTCATCATGTTGGTCAGTTCTTACAGAACAATACTATTCCATAACCTTCATATACCACAATTTACCCAACCATTCTCCAATTGATGGACATCCATTCATCTTCCAGTTTCTAGCCACTATGAAAAGGGCTGCCACAAACATTTTGGCACATATAGGTCCCTTTCCCAAAACATTCCTATGAGAACAAAGATGGCATTAAAGTCAGCTGCCACACAAGTGGTAAATTCTTTAACTTGAAAAAGATTAGAAGCCAACACTAAAGTTTATGGATTGTTGTTTCACATTTTTGGTTTGCAGATGATTGTACACTCAATGCAACCTCCAAAGCTGAGATGCAAAACATTATGGATTGATTTCCTGCTGCTTATGCTAATTTTGTCCTAACAGTTAACACTAAGAAAACAAAGGTTTTCCATCTATCAGCACACCATCCATATGCGCAGCCATCAATTATAGAAAATTGAGAAGTTTTGAATGCTAAGAATAAATTCATTACTTTGACATAATATTTTTTAAGGATGTCCACACTGATAATGAAGCCGACACATGTATTGCTAAAGCTAACTAGTATTTGAGAGATTCCAAAGGAATATGCAGGGCAATGGAGATATTAAACTGATAATCAAGCTGTTAAACAGAGCCCTTGTGTTGGTCTAATTGTTGTTGCTTGTGAAAGCCAGATTGTATACAAGTGGCAAGACAGGCAAGTTAATCATTTCCATTTGAATTGTTTTCAGAGGACTGAAGATCACTCAGTGGGATAAGATACCAGGCACTCAGTCCTTTCTTGGACTAAATTGCCAAGTGTCCCAACTTTACTTCAGAGAACACAATTCTACTGGGCTGGCCACACTATTTGAATGCCAAATATATGCCTGCCAAAAACCCTATGTTAAAAACTCTCACAGGGAAAGCGCTCATGAAAAGAGCAATGCCAGGACACTCTCAAGGTTACACAGAAGTTGAGAATTGATTGGATGACATGGAAGATACTAGCATAGGATCACCCAGCATAGCATACCCTCATCAGAGAAGGCCCTATGTTCTCTGAGCAAAGTAGAAGTTAAATAGCTCAGAAGAAACAGCAGATGTGTAGTTACAGAATCCACTTCAAATGTCCTTATCAATTATTTGTAGCAAAGCATTCCTAGGTCATATTGGATCTGAACAGCCACAATCAGATACACTTGAATTCAACACAAATATAGTGATAGCATTGTGGTCTTTGTCAAAGACAAAGGATAACGTCCACTCCAAACAAATAACCAATTCCTCAGGAGTACTCACTCATAGTTATATTTAAAGCCATGTTCCAGAAATTAAAATCCCTTTGTAAAGGGGATGATTATGTAGCTATTACCTTCTTAGAGTTGTTTTTTTTTTCTCACTTTATTTTCATCAATGGGCCATGGAAAGCAAAACGTCATTTGGACCCTTATAGTCTTCAGTTTCTTCCTTACAAATTTGTAATTTTTGGCAAACATTTAGGTCCCATTTGATAGTAATATTTTTAATATGTACAGAATGAGTAGAAATTAATAATAGTCATGATTCAATAAGCCTTAAGATATTACTGCTATGTCTCAGATCTGTAGCTTAGGAAAGGCAACAGGCTTCTATATTGTTGTTATCAGATCAATAAATAGATGCCCAAAAACCTCTGAAGAGGGAATCATCAACTACTATTAATCTTTTCTTCCTGTCAGTCTTAATGGATGATGTTTTGATTGATAGTATTGTTGCTCTATTTCAGTGGTTGAACTTTTTTTTTTTTTTTTTTGACAGTGACAATTTTAGCAGGCTTATGAAGCTTTAGAAACCTTGGAATAGAATAATGTTATTTAAAAAAATAAAATCCATGGAACAGATTGAACGAGGTTTTCTCAAGTTTATGAGACTAGGCCTAAGTCTCGTGATACATATATCCAGTTGAGCCGTGGGTTTCAGAAAGTCACATTCTCCCTATTCCCAGATTTTGAACCCTGGGATGCAGGAAGTCAGTGAAGTTGCAAGAAGGATCATGACAATATTAGTGACCATTGGTCAAGGATGATTACATTATTTTATTCTATACAATGAGAAGCCTTGGGTATTTTGCTTTTAAGTCCTGGACAAGCTGGAAGCTGGCCAGGTTGCAGGAGCACATGGCCAGAGTTGGGATATCTTCCAGATTTGTGTTTGGGCTTCCCTGCAGGGACTAAATAAATGCTTTCTCTTTGTACCTGAAGATGTCTCTTATTAGTTAATTTGGGAAAGGGTTCTAGCACCCATCCCACACATATAGAGGAAATTAACTATAGATATTAGTTATCACCATACACTTGTATATATACACATAGATATATATTTAAAATAGGTGCATATAGATACATTTTTAACTTATATATACATACATACACACATGTGTTTGTATGTATATATATTTGGGCTCCAGTCTAAAAATTTTTTATTTCCTGTCATAAATTATCATTCAACAGAAGACAGATAACTTTCCCACCCCCATAGAAGCAAGGACCTCTTGTTCATTTTGATTGTATAGTTGTCCTTTTCCTCTTCTTTTTTCTTTGTATTCAATCTCCCAAGAAGTGTTTTGCTTAATTTTATTACAAATTTTGATTCTTTAAAAATATTTTTATACTACTTGTTTAAATATAATTCAGGAATAATTTTATTGTGTTTTGTTTTTTTTTTAGCCTTCATTTGGGAAAAAAAATCATCAGGTATTCTCTTTATTTTAACTATATTTTAGATTCATTTACATTTTATAGTTAAGATATTGTTTTACTTTTCTTAAAATTTTCACCATAAAATATAAGCAATATTAGGAGAAGGTATATTAATTAGTCACCTATTTACCTTTATTTTATCATCATAAAATATCACACATTGTACTACTGGCTAACCAGTCATCATCTTTACATTGTTTGACTTTAAGAAACTGTTCTATTCCAAGAATCCATTTCCTAATATATTAGCACAACTGAAAAACAGAATAGTGTAGGGATCAAAGGATTTGGATCAGAGGCCTCTAATTAAAATTCTATCTTTATTATTTAAACTTAAAAGTTCACCTCTCTGTGGCTCAGGTTTCTATTTTTTTTAATGAAATGGTTTCTAACATCTCTTCCATCTCCAATTCCATGATCCACTGTATCATGAATGGATTTTAGAACATATTAAATAAGAATTATGTTTGATCAGTATGATTTTGTGCATACAAACAGAAACCTATTCATAAAATATGAAAAATGGATATAAATGAGGAGAAGCAGATTTAACATAACTTTAAAAAATAATGCAAATAATTAATAATGCTAAAAGGGATAGATCAAGGTTAAGGAGATTTTCATAACTATGCATCTTCAAGCAGAGACTTTATTAAGCATGCTACACAGGAAGTAAAATTCACTCTTAGATGTGTTTCGGACTACATTGTAGATGTCACATCAAGGTTGTGTGCTACAAGTAAGCTGTAAAATCACCTAGTTTGTTCAGAATGAGACTAAAGTATATTTGACAAATGTCTATCAAAATAAATAAAAATGCAATGTAAAATAAAAATATAATGCAATAGATAATGTTACCTAGTTTTCCAGTCACTATATGGCCTCATTGAGCCATTACTGAATGATGACATTACTGAACTAAATGATCTCTTGATATCTCTTCAAACCAAAAAAATCTGAGATTCCATGCATCTATGAATTATTATATACTGCATATTTGTTTGCATATAAAATACATTCCACATGTATATACATGAAATATAATATATTGCACACTTTCATCTGTTTGCCATTATCTTTCCTTGTAGTTCTGCAAATATAATGATTTAAATAATTTGTTTTAATTCCATTCTTCCTCAGGATATTATCTTTACAGTGATTTTTTTTATTCTTCAAAAAAAAGGATGAAACTTTAAGGAATGAAATAGTAACTTGTGATGTAATCATTGTGTTATGTAGAGTGACATTTCCAGGGCTTGGTGATATTTTTTTCTTAATTACAGAATTGGGTTAAAGGACGCGAATTACCATTTTTAGAATGTCATTACATGTTGAAACACAAAGAATAACTGTCTAATGTTGTAGAAATTAAAAATAATCAAGGGACCAGAACATCTGATTTTCTATTTTGATTCCAACAAGGATGATGGCTTGTGTTCTCTGGGATGCATTCTTAAACATTCGATACTGTCAAATATACCAAAGGCAAAAATAATAAGGATATTTATTAGGTGAAGTCTTAGATGTAGGTAATCTACAAACTAAATAAATCACCTTTAGGTTGATTTACATTTTTCCTTTAAAGAAATGGAATTTTAAAGGGGCAGATCCAAGATAGTAGAGAATACACAGGTCTTTCTCTGAACTCTTCCTGGTTTACCTCGGATCAATCTCAGATCAAGCCTCTGAATGGGTTTTGGAGTTATAGAACACAAATATTTGGAGACCAACAAATTTCCAGCAGAAGATATTTTGGAAGAACTTCAGGAAAGGTCGTCTCAATTGTGCAGTGTGGGGAGGGGATTGCAGCCCACAGTAGCCTCAGCACAGCACAGTGCAGGGAGAAAGAGAAACTTCCATGTGCTAGGCTCTCAGCAAAAATACAGCATCTTTTGGGACTTTGTTCTAGTTCAGAAGCCAGACTGGATGTGAGATCTCCAACACAACTATAGAAGACAAATGGTGAGCTCCTGAACTCCAGAATAATGCTGTACTTGTCCACTCATCCCAGGAAGGGAACACTGGCCTCAGCACTGCCTAAAGCTGCTGTTTCCTATAGAGGAAGCTTGGGAACATCTCCCCATTTGCCCTAACAGCAGACCTTAACCATTAAAAATGAGCACAAAAGGCAAAAAGAGCTCTGACCATAAGAAACTATTATGCAGACAGGGAAGAACAGACCTGAAACCCAGAAGACACTAAAGGCAAAGTGTCTCCAGATGACGTCTCAAAGGATGATACAAGTTGCTCTCCATCTCAAAAGGCTCTTTTGGAAGAATTTTAAAGGATGTTAAAAGAGAGTTAGAAGAAAATTAGGAAAAGGAAACAGAAATTTTTTGAAGAAAATCACTCCTTAAGAAAACAATTCCTTGAAAAAAGAATTTGTGATTTATGGGTGGGGAACAGAGTAAAGATGACAGAGAGCAGACACGACTTTCTGTGACCACCTCTGACCATCTCTTAAACCAACACAGACTAAGCTTCTGAACTAGTCTTGGAGGGAATTCCCTGAAGAAGATACCTTGGAAGAACTTCAGAACATGTATATTTCAAACAGGCCGGGGGACAGTCTACAGAACTCAGAGCAATGAGGCTCCTCACAACAGGGAATCTTTTGTAAGGTTCTTAGGCTATTTTGTCCTGGTTGCAAGCTGGTTGTTTAGCAAATTTGCTGCTTGACACCCAAAAGCAAGCAAAAAAGGCAAATTGAAAGCCTCTAAGACTAGAGGAACTTGGGAACTGGCCCAATTGCTCAGCAGCAGAATTCAGTCAGAAACACCAACTCCAGGACAAATTAAACTGGCCATCTGCCTAAAGAGTAGATTTCAACACTTAAAAATGAGCAAAAAAAAAACAAAAACAAAAAACTATGACAACAGAAAAGTTTTATGGAGACAGAATAAACCTCAAACCCTGAGGTTTCAAAAGCTCAATCAACTCCAGGGGGCAGAGTCAAGTTGCTGGAGAAGGCACACATGACTTTCTGAACTTCTCTTATACCCTCAATACTAATCATTAAATTCAGCCTAAAAAATAGCACTTGACTAATAAAATTCACGAAGATTGGAAGGGCAACAAGTTAACAGCCAAAGATAATTTGGAAGATCACCAGAAAAGGTTTGTCCTAAGCAGCAGGAGCAGACAAGCAGGTTTAGAACCAGAGGCTAGGCATATTGAGCAAACTGGGTGGTTGTGGTCTCTGTGGTTGGAAAATTTACAGAGAGGACTCTACCATAGGTTGGTTGTTCTTCTTTGGTTGCAAAGCAGTAGACCAGCACACAAATTAAAGCCAAAAGTAGAAAGTACTCTAAAAATGCCAAAACCTAATAGAATCTGGCTATACCCACCTGAAACTGGAAGGGAGTGAACCAGCAGAGGCCACAGCACAGCTGTGCAGCCGCATTCTGCAGCATGAAGCTTGCTCGGGGTAGTCACACATCTGCATGGCAGGGGGGTGCAGCTTGGGGCAGCCTCTAGTCTGCACAGTGGGGAGCTCTGCCTGGGATAATAGAACTTCCCCAGCATGACTGTGCTGCCTTGAGCAGAGACACTTCCAGTGCTGTATGGGGCAGGCCAATTCATTGATCTTCTCTTTCTCTGATTTTATTCATGTAAGTCTCTAAAGATATAAAATTTCCCCTTATTACTGTTTTAGCTGCATTCCACAAATTTTGGTATGATGTCTAATCATTGTCATTATCTTGAGTGAAATTATTAATTGTGTCTATAATTTGCTGTTTCATCTATTCATTCTTTAAAATGAGATTATTTAGTTTCTAATTTACTTTTTGGTCTATTTAACCCTAACTTTTTGTTGAATGTAGTTTTTATTGCATCATGATCTGAAAAGAAAGCATTTACTATTTCTGCCTTCCTGAATTTAATTTTGATGTCTTTATGTACTAATATATGGTCAATTTTTGTATAGGTTCCATGAACTGCTGAAAAAAAAAAAAAAGTATACTACTTTCTGTCACCATTCAGTATCTTTCTAATATTCTATTTACCGCTTTAAGTTATTTCTTATTTGTTTTGTGGTTTGATTTATCTAATTCTGAGATTGCAAGGTTGAGATCCCCCACTATTATAGTTTTGCTGCTATTTCTTCTTGCCACTCTCTTAACTTCTCCTTTAGGAAGTTAGATGCTATACCACTTGGTGCATATATGTTTAGTATTGATATGGCTTCATTATTTATGCTACCTTTTAGCAAGATATAGTTTACTTCCTTATCTCTTTTAATTAGATTAATTTCTGCTTTTGCTTGATCTGAGATAAGGATGGCTACCCCTGCTTTTTTTTTTTTTTTATTTCACCTGAAGCATAATAGATTCTGCTCCAGCCTTTTACCTTTACTCTGTATGTATCACTCTGGTATAAATGTGTTTCCTGTAAACAATATATTGTAGGGTTCTGACTTTTGATCCAGTCTGCTATCTGCCTCTGCTTTATGGGAGAGTTCATCCAATTCATGTTTATGGTTAAAATGACTAATTCTGTATTTCCTGGTATTTTATTATCCCCAGATTATGCTTTTCTTTTTCTTGGTCCCCCCATTTCCCCTTTCCCAGTATTAAACTTATGGACACCACTTGCATCATGCAGCTCTCCCTCTTTAGGATCCCTCCCACCCCCTTTGAATCCCTTCCCCTTTCTTGTACCCTTCCCTTATTACTCTTTTCTTTTTCCCTTTTCCTCTCCCACATTTTAATAAGGTGAGAGAAGTTTCTCTGTAAAACAAATATGTCAATTATTTTCTCCTTGAGCCAACTTTGATGAGAGTACGATTCACATAGTGTTCTTTCTCCTTTCTAAATTCCCTCAGATATGATAGGTGTCATTTGCCTCTTTGTGGGATGTAGTTTCTCTTTTTTATCTGACCTTTTCCCTTTTTCTGACACTATCCCCTTTCCATTTCGACTTCCCTTTTTTTATCTCAGTAAAATCAAACTATACATATATTCTTTTTTGTATATCCCCAACAGAAATACAGTTCTCAAGAGTTATTATTACCTTTTTCTGCTTCTTTTGAGTCCTATGGTTGGAGATAAATTTTTTGTTTAGATCTGATTTTTTCCTTAGAAACAAATGGAATTCATCTGTTTAATTAAATGTCCATCTTTTTCCATGGAAGAAAATGCTCAGCTTAGCTGAGTAGTTTATTCTTGGCTGCATTCCAAGTTCTTTTGCCTTTTGGAATATAAGATTCCAGGCCTTTCAATCCTTTACGGTGGAAGCAGCCAGATCTTGAGTGATCCTTATTGTGGCACCTCGGTATTTGAATTGTTTTTTTCTGGGTGCTTGTAATATTTTTTCCTTAGTTTGATAGTTCTGAAATTTGGCCACAATATTTTTTGGAGTTTTTTTTTTTTTTTATTTTAAGGCCTTTTTCAGAAGGTGTTCAATGAATTATTTTAATGCCTTTTTTTACCTTCTGATTCTATTACACCTAGGCAGTTCTCTTTTATGATTTCCTGTAAAATAGTATCTAGGCTCTTTTTCATCATAATTTTCGGGAAATCCAATAATCCTCAGATTATCTCTTCTAGATCTATTTTCCAGATCTGTTGTTTTTCCAAGTAGATATTTGTGGTTTTTTCTAATTTTTCTTTCTTTTTTTTTTGGGGGGGAGGGGGTTTGCTTGACTGTCTCCATGAATCATTCATGTCTATTTGTTCAGTTCTGATTTTTAATGAGTTATTTTCTTCATTACCTTTTTTTATTCTTTTTGTATATATCCAATTTAGTTTTTAAATGTTGTTCTATGTAATTTTTTTTCATTTCACTATTTTTTTTATTGAGTTATTTTCTTTTTCCAATTTACAAATCCTACTTTCTTAGCAGTTCTTTATCTTTTCCAATTCACAAATCCTACTTTCCTGCTCTCTTTCTGTATAGAAGTTATCAATTGTCCTTTTGATTTTTTACTCATTTTTAAAACCTTTAAGGTCTACCTTCAGGGCAAGGAAGTTACCAGCTTCCTCTGCAGAGCACTGTTAGTTATATGGGCAGTAGCTGTCCTGCCAACAGAAGGCAAAGAGTGGCGAGGTGGGGGGGGTGCTCTGGGAAAAGTTCCCCACTGGAAGTGACTCAGGCTAGGCATCACAGCCAAGATATGGACCCTGCTGTGTGGATTAGTAACTGCCCTGGGGCTAGAGGGTGAGAAGTGAAAGTGTCACTGCCCCAGGCTTAAGCAGATTGTGTGTATTAGCAGTTGGAAGTGTCTCTGCTTTGGGGCAAACAGTCCCACTTCAGAACTTCTATTGTCCCAGGCTGAGCCCCGCACTGTGCAGATTTGTGACTGCCCCGGGTGGTTGTGCTACAGAATGCAGCTGCACAATTGTGTTGTGGTCCAGTTTTTGGTATAGCCAAATCCGTTTAGGTTCTGGCGTTTTTTTAGAGTAACCTCTACCTTTGGCTTTAATTTCTCTGCTGGTCTATTGCTTTGCAATCAAAGCAGAGCAGAGCCTATGACACATTCATCTCTGTAATTTTCTAACCACGGAAGCCACCCCAGCCCCCTGTCTACTCCAGATGTTATCCCTGCTTGCACTGATCTACTCTGGCTGATCAGGACAAACCTTTTCTGGCAATCTTCCAGATTATTTTCCGCCTGTAAGTTGTTGGACTTCCAATCTTTGTGAATTTTGCCAGCTATTTTTGAAGCTGAATTTAATAATTTCTAGTGAGGGTATGAGAGAGGCTCAGAAAGTTACCTGTGCCTTGTTGCCATTTTGGCTCCACCCTTATGCATATATCTTGTAAATAAAAAACTATAATAATAATAATAATAATAATAATAATAATAATAAAAAGATCAATCAAGTCCAGATATAATCACTTTCAGGGTGAGTGATTATAATAAAAATGACAATACTTCCTAAATTAATCTAATTATTTAGTGCCATACCAAACTCCTAAGAAACCATTTTCCAGATCTAGAAAAAATAATAACAAATTTCATCTGGAGGAAAAAAAAAAAGGTCAAGAATTTCAAGGGAATTAATGAAAAAAAAATGCCAATGACAGTCACTTAGCTGTACAAGATCTAAAATATCATAAAGCAACGATCAAAACTATTTGATATTGATTACAAATTAGTCAATCAGGAATAGGTTAGGGTCACAGGAAAAAATAGTCAATAACTATAGCAATCTAGCATTTGCCAAACCCAAAGACCCAGGTTTTGGAATAAGAATTCACTATTTGACACAAAACTGTAGGGAAACTCATCATTGACCACACCTACTGCCATAAACCAAAATAAGATTGAAATGGGTTCATGATTTTGACATAAAAAGTGATATTATAAGTAAATTGGAAGAATATAGGATAGTTTATCTCTCAGATCTAGGGAGAAGGAATTTGTAAGTAAAGAACTGGAACTCATTATTGAACAGAACATATATAATTTTGATCATATTAAGTTAGAAAATTTTTGTAAAAACAACACTAATACAGACAATATCAGAAGGGAAGCAATAAATTGGGAAAACATTTTTTACATTTAAGGTTCCTGACAAAGGCCTCATTTCTAAAATATATAGATAACTGACTCAAATTTATTAGAATTCAAGCCATTCTCCAATTGATAAATGGCCAAAGGATATGAACAGACAATTTTCAATCGTCAATGAGGAAACTGAAGCTATTTCTAGGCATATAAAAATGTGCTCTAAATAACTCTTGATCAGAAAATGCAAATTAAGACAATTCTGACATACCACTACATTCAGATTGGCTAAAACGACCAAAAAAAAAAAAAAAAAGGATAATGACAAATGTTGGTGGAGTGGATATGGAAAAAAAAATAGGACATACATTGGCAGAATTATGAAAGGATCCAATCATTCTGGAAATTTGGGACTATGCTCAAAAATTTATCAAACTGTCCAGCAGATTCTACAGGGCTTATATCCCAAAGAGATCTTAAAAGAGCATAAGGGACCCACATGTGCAAAAAAATGTTTGTGGCAGACCTTTTTGTGATGACAAGCAACTGGATAGTGAATGGATGCCTATCAATTGGAGATAAGCTGAATAAGTTATGATATATAACTGTTATGGAATATTATTGTTCTGTAAGAAATGACAGCAAGGTGATTTTAGAGAGGTCTGAAGATACTTACATGAACTGATGCTGAGTAAAATGAGCAGAACCAGGAGATCATTGCACATGGCAGCATCAATATTGTAGGATGATCAACACTGATGGATGTGGCTCTTTGCAACAATGAGATAATTAAAACCATTTCCAATGATCTTGTGATAAAGAGAGCTATCTACACCCAAAGAGGGGTCTATTGAAACGGAATGTGGATCACAACTGATCTTTTGTTGTTTTTTGGTCACATTTATTTTCTTTCTTATTTTTCCCTTTTGCATCTGATTTTTTTTTGTGCAGTAAGATTATCATATAACTATGTAATCATATTTTGGATTTAACATACATTTTAACATGTTTAACATATGTTGGATTACTTGCCATCTAGGAGAAGGGATAGGGGGAAGGAGGGGACAATTTGGAACAAAAGGTTTTATAAGGGTCAATGTTGAAAAATTATCCACATATATTATTTGAAAAAAAATAATAAAAATTAAAAGTAAAATGATATTACAAAAATATAAATGCAAATGACTAATTCAACTCCTCAAAAGAAATGGAATTTTACTCTAGAAATTAGGAATGAAGATAATTTGTGGAAAATGAGTAAGGATAAAAGCTTAAGTACTAGAAGCCTGCTTTGAAAATATAGATATGCATAGGACTTGGAAGAATCTTCTGAAAATAAAACAGTTTAGGAATAAAAGGTATTCTTTCCGCAGTTCCAATAAAGTATCTAGGCTTACTCTGTTTATAGCTACTATTAGATATTGGTTGAATGATAATAGAAGGTAGAATCAGTTTCAATTATTTTTGGGGGGGTACTCAGTATCTGACATGCAAAGATATTTAATGAAAGCTTGTTATGATGAAGAAAAATGAACTCAAACAAGCTGGAATGATAAAGGAATAAGTATCATATCAGATAACAAACATAAATGTCATGCTAAGAACATTACATTTTTATTATATTTTCTTCTTGACACAATTGTCATTAAGTTACTTGCCTAGCGTCACATAGGCAGGAAGTATGAAATGTTTGAGGGTACTCAGGAGGAACATAGGTTCTCCTAACTTCATGGGCAGTGCTATATCGACTCTGACCAAATGTTCCTGAATACTAGATTTAAATGATAAAAGAGTAGAATGAAGTCGATGTTAAAAAGAGAGTCAAATGTATTAATCTAAAGGTCCTCAAAGAAAATGAACAATTAAATGAGGAGGACATGAAATAAAAGTAGAGGAAGTGATGTGTCTGAAATCAAACTTTATAAAAGAAAAAAAAAATGACAAGAGAGTGATAGAATGTATAGAGAAAATGGAGGAATCCGTTTCTTACAAAAGATAGTCTGTGAAAGGAGAAAATAACTAGTTTTGCTGAATTCTTAACTTTTCAAAAAATAATCTGAGTGCTTATAAAAGATCAAAACAAAAATTAGTTTTCAAACAGTTAGTGTGATAAGTAAGATACTGTAAACTGTATTAAAAAGGCAAGGATATCAGGGCAGATAGGTGACGAGTGGATAGAGCACCAGCCAGGAAGTCAGGAAGACCTCAATTCAAATCTGGCCTCAGATACTTAACACTTCCTAGTTGTGTAATCCTGTGCAAGTAATTTACCCCAATTGCCTCAGGAAGAAAAACAAGGCAAGAGTATCCATATATGTGTCCAGTATAAAAGAAATGATGTCAATTCAAATTGATTACCTGAGACTTAAAAAGGAAAAAAAAAAATAAAACAAAAGTTCCCAGGGAAAATTCTATTCCTGTAATATTATTTTTTATATTTAATTATTTATTAACCTAAAAGTCATTGATTTGAGAAAGGAGCAATTATATATACAGATTAAGAGACAAAAAAAATAAAAAAAAACTTTTTTGAAAGCATAACCCGACTACATAAAGATTATTATCATTTTAACTATATATTATTTTCAATGTAGTAATATTAACATCATAAGAAATATCATCTTAAATTGTAAAGTGTATTCTTTACCTTTGCAAACATCTTTACTATCATGGTACATAATTTTTTTTAGACTCAATATGCTTAGAAGAAATTTAAAAGACAATTCTCAGTAATTAAGGAAATATGATTGTTAGTGACTACTGTTATTGATGTGGATATAAAAACAATTCTCTGCCCAGGATAACTTTGGTAAATATTGTTGTTGCTTGCTGTTGTTTTAGTTATTTCAATTTTTTATCACACTTAGTTAGCTCATTTGAGGTTTCCTTGACAAATATACTGGACATATTTTTCTTTCTCATTTTATAGATAAAGAACTGAGTCAAACAGAGTTAGGAGATTTTCCTAATGTCATACAGCTAGTAAATATATGGGATTAGATTTAAATTCAGGAAGAGTGGTCTTCCTGACTCCCTGCCCAGCACTCTACTTGTACCACCTAACATTATTTTTTTGCTATTATTTACTACCCAATGAAACTGTGTTTCCTTATGAACTGATTGCCACTCTTACAATTAACTAAAATGGAAAGAGAAAAGTGACAGGATGTCAAGTAGCTGAGGTGGTATTCATTTGAAATATCATTTTTTAATATTAAAAAGTCCTAAGTAAATATGGTCTTGCTTGTGTGCAAAGTAAATCATTAGACATAATCCTTGGGGCTTAAAATCTAAGAAGACACATGGTGAGGATATTCAAAAGAAAAAAACAAATATTTCAGATTTAGATCCAGAAGATTGGTATTAGATTGCAGCTAATTTATGACACTGAATAAATCTTTTTACTGGTCCAGGAATTAAGTTGATCTTCATTCAAATGAGGACTACATGTTTTCTAAGGTCCAGCTCCAAATTCTCTGATGCTATAAACTTTTAAAAAGTAAATTAATTGATGGAATTTTCTAATCACCTCTAAGCTAAAGAAGAGTAGATTAATCATCCATAAGTATGTATGTATACACACAGATACATGTATATAGATATGTTTGTACATACACAACATGCATACATGTGTATATATAGACGTGTGTATGTGCACACACATAGAGAAAAACATATACATGCATGCATTGTATATAAACATATACATGCAAATATGTATATGTCTACAACTATAGGTAACACCATAGGCACTACACTCACATGTGTAGCAAATATAGATAACGAATATACATGGGACAGTCTAAAGAATGTCAGATAAGCATGTTCTGAGAAGAGGTGGAAAGGAACATCCAATTAAGGAAGTCAATTCAAATGGCTAATTATAGGTAAGTATATATGTGATAAGAGAATGGGAAGATGGTTAAGTGAAATAGTTTAACAAGAACTGGATGTGCTCAAAAAATAATGTCATTGAATAAGTCTGGAAATGTAAAGTAGAGCCAAAATGCAGTAAATTTTAAATGCCTACTTGGGGGGAAAAAAAAAGTATAGCTTACCCTAAAAGCACTGGGGAGACAGTAATGTTTCTTAAGCAATAGCATAGTATGCTCACAGTTACGATTTGAGAAAATAATTTTGTTAAATGTGTGGAGGATGAATTGGAGAACAGCGCTGGATAATTGAAAGATATATTTCAGTACTGAAACAAAGTAAAAGACATGCATGAAGAAGTGAAAAAAGTATTGGATTAGAGTCAGAAAACCCTCCCTAACTCCTGTCTCATATATTTTCTAGCAATATCACTATGGACAAATTGCTTAAAATTTTTGCTTCATTTATAAAATAAAGCTATTAATTCCACTTACATCACAAGGATGTTAACAATATACAAGATGTTCCTTTAATTTTAAGTGGTTTTAAGTTGTAAAATTTCATTAAGGTTTTTATAATACTTTATATTTTACTGTAACCTATTTTTTAATCTATATAGTTTATATTTTTATAAATTTATTTTTAAATTACATAGGCATTAAATTAAATAACAAAGATATTTTAATAAATATAAAATATAAATATTTATATTTTACAATGAAATATGTTTATATTTAAAATTAATATTTTTATGTAAAGTATAACACTTTTAAAAATTATAAATCCCATTATAATTATAATTATATATCACATATAACTACATATGTAAGATATAAAATATATTATAATTAGATCATATAATATGATATAATTAAAATTTATAAAATATACATATATTGAATGAACAAATATTTTTATAGACATAAATATTTGTTTATGATCACAAATTAAATTATTTTTGACACTGATACAATGGACAATTTAAAAGTATTTTAAGTGTAGCCAAAAAAAGTAATTGAACTTCAGAAAAATCCTAATTCGTAGGTAAGCACTTCAGTTATTACTATTTCCATCTTACACATGAATAAACTGAGGCTCAGTGGATAATTTATCTACTAATTATCACAAATATTACAGAGTGATACATTCTACGTCATGTTAATGAGGAAAAATGTATTAGTCCTTTTCTTCAAGATTAAATTGTAGAACTACTGCAGACATTCCATTGGTTTGAACTGTTTCCTGAGAATTTTAAAATCATAAAGAGAAAAGTATAAACCAAAAATAAAAAGGAAGAGGAAGAAGAAATGCAAACGTCTGTTGCAAAATTCATATGATTTGATTTTTCAGGAGCTATGGAAAAGAGCAAGAGATAGACTGCATGCTGGATTTGAAGTTTAAAAAAAGGGTCTGAATTTGAAATCTTCTGAAATGTACTAGCTGGTGACTGCGGGCAAGATGTTACACTCCTAGGACCCTCTGTTTGCTTATCTGTAAGATAAAGTGATTCACAGGCTTTAAAGTACCATATAAAGCTCCAAAACTATTATTGATTTTCTTTTTCCAGAATCATCATCTTGAATGCTAATAGCTTTTGTAAACACTTTGTCTCTTCTTCAAACAACATATTTAAATAAAGAAATGTTTGATGTTCAAAGATAGCATATTATTAACTTGGTCAGAGAAATCCATTCCCTTGGTTAGAATGCTTCCGAGATTCTGACATAACAGTACCAGGTTAGATACTCAAGGATATTTTGAAGAATGCATTGATGCAAAGGTAAGAGAAAGCAGTGAAATAAGGCATTAAATTAACACCATTTAATTTTTAAAGAAGGTTTGTCATCAAACACTGGCTGTAATATTTGTTACATGATAAAAACTCAATATCACAAAATAGATGATCAAAAATAGCAAATTTTATTTTCTCTCTTTTAAGAGAGGCATTGGTTAAAGTTTAAGTTATCATCAATTGGCTCTCTGACCTTCTCTGTATCAACTTCCTCATTAAGGGCAAATTGAAAATATTTTAAAAATGAAAGTTTGATTGAAGTTTTGCCAAATACAAATATCTTTAACAAATTAAACCTGACTTATTTTGTGTTCTGATTTTAAATTTGGAAAGAATTTTAAATATTTGAATATATTTGGCAAAGTTATGAAGCTTTAATCCTGCATAATTCAGCCATTCTTTTTGGTTGCTATCCATATGCTTAACAGCCTTGAAGAGTTTTATTTTAAGAGGATTTGTAGTCTCTGTAAGATACATGTTTGGACTTCTGCTTCTTTTTCACAAATACCTAATTGCATTTAATACAGCTGTTCTTGAATAATTTTGGTAGAATGATATTTCAAAAAACCTTTTTCCCCAGAATCCTAAAGAAATAGGGGAAGTTTATAGAATATCCAGATGTATAATACCTATTATGTTCTAGGTACTGTGAAAAATGCTTTACAGATAAAGAGATTTTGTTCTTTACCTAAGGTCACATTATTAGGAAGGGCCTCAGTTCAGATTAAACTTAGGTTTTTCTGATTCTGGGCCCAGCATTCTTTTCACTTCATCACCTAGCTGCTTTCAACAGGAGGAATAGTATGGGGTAAGAATGAAAGTCAATTATTCTACCAACACTCATTTATTAACCTGTCCATGCTGATTGCTGAGGATACAAACAGCTTATATTATCTTGGGTAAGACTGTATGCAAGCATGCATGTAGATAGGATGGCCATGTGTATCCATGCATGTGAAAAAAAAATTATTCGTGTATACAGTTTACTATATACATGTACAATAGTGTACATAAACATACATATGCATTTATGTAAATGCACAATATATCTATACATCCATATCTATCTCTATACATCTATCTATCTACCTACCTACCTATCTAAAATTAGGGCAGCTAGGTAGCTGAGTGAATAGAGCAAAGAAGTTAGAATCAGAAAAAAAAAAAGAAAGAAAAAAAAACAATTTTTTTTTCATGAGTTCAAATCTGACCTCAAATATTTACTAGATGTGTGATTCTGGGCAGTCATTTAATCCTGTTTGCCTCAGTTTAATTCTTCAAAACTTAAATGATCTGGAAAAGCAAATAACAAACCAAAATGAATAAATGAGCAAACAGATCATTGAGTAGCAAAGGATTTGAACCCAAGACTTCTGAATCCAAATCCATACTGTGTTTTCTCTATATAATAGTGTCTTCAGATTATACATATTTTTAATTTCTCCTCCTTATTTATATTTTTGAGGAGAGGCTAATACACAAATTACAAATATAAGTGATATTTACAATTTTATATTAAAGTATAATTCTATTTCACAGAACATACAAATACAATATGAATTTTCTCTGAATTTTTAGAATATCATCTTACCAAAGTCTTGTCCCAAGATTTCAGTAAAACTAAACACAGTCTAGAGCTACAAATGACAAAACCAAGCAGAGACAGGACCTTCCAGCTTAAAAGATACAAATAAGGGCCCAGAGACAGATTTGATATTTGTTTTGGACATTTGATTATAAATACAACTCTTTAGAGTAGGTAAGATGTGCCTATCGTTTCCCTTTTTAAGTGAAGAAATAGTACAAGAGATATCATATGGCTTTTCCAAGCAAAGTGGACCAAGATCTCCCCCCTCTCCCTCCACTCCCGGCAAGTCTGTACTCTTTACACTACAGGATATATTTATATTGGGAAATTGAATATTACGTGCCCAAACATCTTCTTGTTTCAGAGAATATATTCTAAACTACAGTATTTATCGATCACCTTTCCTTATAAGAGGAAGCTTCATCTACTGCTGAGATGGCCAGCTTTGCTTAAAGGAAAGATTTGAATTTCAAATTCAATATCTTATGTATATTGACTGTGTGATTGATCTCAGGCAAAAGACTTAACCTCTTAATGATCCATAAAAGTCTCTGAGGCTATGTTATAGTTGAACCTATCCATTAGCATCGTTGGGGGGTCTCTCTCTCTCTCCTCTTTCTCTCTTTCCCTCTCCATCTCTCCTTTTTCTTTCTCCCTCTCCCTCCTTCCCTCCCTCCCTTCCTCCCTCTGACTGTCTCTGCTTCTCTCTCTCTCTCTCTCTCTCTCTCTCTCTCTCTCTCTCTCTCTCTCTCTCTCTCTCTCTCTCTCTCTCTCTCTCTCTCTCTATCTCCTTCTCTCTTTTCTTTACCATCCCTCCCTTTTTCCCTCCCTCTCCCCTTCTCCCTTTCTCTATCTCTTCCTCCCCCCTCCTTTCCCTTCCCTCCCTCCTTTTCTTTCCCTCCCTCTCTCCTTTTCTTTTTCCCTCTCCCTCCCTTCCTCTATTTGTCTCTGTCTCTGTTTCTATCTCTCTCTTCCTTTCTCTCCATCTCTCTCTCTCTCTCCCTCTCTCCTTCTCTCTGTCCCTTACTCTCCTTCCCTTTTCTCCCCATCCTCTCCCTCTCCCTCCCTTCCTCTATCTGTCTCTGTCTCTTTGTCTCTCTCTTTGTCTGTCTGTCTGTCTGTCTGTCTGTCTCTCTCTCTCTCTCTCTCTCTCTCTCTCTCTCACACACACACACACACACACGTACACCCACAAACCAGTCTTAAGCAATATATTTTAATTTTTTAAAAAATTACATAAAGATCAAGTTACTTGTTTTTAATC
This sequence comes from Sminthopsis crassicaudata, assembly GCF_048593235.1. Taxonomy (NCBI): domain Eukaryota; kingdom Metazoa; phylum Chordata; class Mammalia; order Dasyuromorphia; family Dasyuridae; genus Sminthopsis; species Sminthopsis crassicaudata. The sequence goes on along the minus strand of NC_133622.1, from coordinate 56,644,910 downwards.
ATATGTTAGAAAAATTCATAGGACATCTTGCCTCCAAAGTGTTCCAAATTGATATTTGGCATCAATAGCAAAGATAGCTATTACTTTGTCCATTTTCAAGATTAGGAAAACCGCACACACAAACTGTTGTGAAGGGTGAACTCCCATAACATCTAAAAATGAAATGTTGCATCCGAAGCAATATTGATGACTAGAAGAGTAGGGAGCATGCTGGGGGCTCATGCCAGCGTGGGGAAGCAAGGCTTCTCAGATTATAAATATCTCCAAACAGAAAATTCTCAGAGCCGTGTTCTCCAACCACATTGACAAGAACAGTTCATGAAGGACCAAGCAAGAGTTGCTTGGACCCAGCAGGAATTCATTAATCTGCAGAGCATGTCGTTAGCTACAGTGAAATGAAGAGAAATCAGTAAAGAGAACAAGCCATTTATAATGCACTGAGCAAAATCACCAACCCAATAGCTCTGGGAAACCTTATAGATGCAGAAAAACCTTCTGGGCCTCAATCCAATACAAACCTGTCAGAAAATATTGATAAAAATATGCATTTACATTGTAAATAAACATGAATATAGAGTTCAGCCTTATTCATTTCTTTCTAGGAGAAAGGGAAACCTTCGCTCAAATGGGGTTATTTAGTCAAAATGATTTAATTAAGACGTTCCCAAACCAAATGGCTCCTCACTGAATGACTGAAACTGCTTATTGACAGATAACATTGGCATCTGAGACTAACATAAAGCATATGCAAAGTTCCGTTCAATAGAAACTATTTTCAATAATTACTTATTGAATAACACTAACTTTCTTTGAATTTAGAGACTACTATCAGTTCTTCACTATAATCTGTTTCTTGGGTTTTTTTTTTTTTTTTGATAAAGCATTGTCTAGTCTTATCTATATTCCATCATAAAAGGACCATATCTCCCTCTGGTCACCAACTAAATTCTAATCAAGATTCAAACTAAAATAATGGTACAACATTAATATATCTCTTATTAATTGACATCTGAGTCAGAAATCTGTACATGGAAAGAGATGCATGACTTTGCTAAATACTAACCCAGAAACTTTTCTGGGATTTTTGTTGTTGTTTTTTGTTTGTTTAATTGTAGTTGTTTGTTTTTCATCATGTGTAATATATAACAATGAGTTAGAAAGATCTCCCATATTACATTTCACCAGATAACAATAAGAGGATAAGGTAAATTATATAATGGATAAATTCACCAAGTCTAGTCCAGTATTAAAATTCTGTCCAGTCACTCCTTGATTCAATGTGTCAAATAAGGATCCAAGTGCTCATGATTATATTCAGTTTCAGGTAATAGCACCTTCTTCTTTCAACTAGCTGTAGCTGAGAAAAGGGAAAAATAAATATTCTAAAGTTTCCCTGTCCCCTCTCCTCCACTGGCTTTTTTTCTCTCCTATTCCTTCAGTCTTTCCTCTAATCTGATTAAAAATCTATATTTCCTACCACATCCATACAAGCAAAAGCCTACAATGGTATTATCCCCGTTTTATGGCTAATAAAATGGAGGCAGAGAGAGAAAGAAAGTTAGTTACTTTCAGAAATGAGGTACCCTGTTAATAAGGGTTATACTTCATATTATTGCTGATCTTCTGAATACTATTCCAGTCCTCTGGATGCTATTATTATAACTGCATTTGAAAATAAACTTTTAAAGCTGGTATAAATCACTTACTTACCTAGTGATGGACAGCAAGAGGAAAATAAAGCATTAAGATTTGTGTGGGAGGGATGTTGACAAAAAAGGACAACATACATACATACATACATATATATATATATATATATGCATATATATATATATATATATATATATATTTCTTTAAATTCATAGCATACTTTTGCAAGTAAAGTGTAAATTCTATATTTTTCATTTTTTTCATAAAAAAAATTATACTCAATTTAAGGAAATTTTTAGATTCATCTTCTGCCTCCCTTGCTATCAAACAAGAAAGTATGAAAAAAAGCTTAAAAGCTGTGGTAAAGGAGTGGGAAGAGAGGAGCATCTGGGACCAAAGAAATAAGCCTAGTGCTTGTAAGCACAAAGCCTAAGAGATTAGCAGTCATCTTCAGGGGGTAGCTTTTTATGCCAGTCTTTGTCCTTCTTGATATATCTTAAAATGCCAAGGTGGTATTTCTGGATCTAGGCTCAGAAAGGCACCACTAAATTAATATTATTGAGAAAAGAAACAAAGGGACAGAAGACCCTTGGCAGTGGCTTGTTTCAAATGAAGTTCACTATAGTAATTTTTAACATCCAAAGTCTAAGTAAGGGTCAGGGTTTCTCTGACCTAGGTCAGCAGGTTGTGACCAAGCACAAAATGGGAAAGAAGAGTTGCTGAGGACAAAGAAGATGGATCCAGCCTGGGAGACTGGGCACTGATCCATGCCCAGTCTGGCAGTAATGCCATCCAAAGCTATGCTGCTACATATGGTCATGTGTGTTACCTTGCTGCAGCAGCCCCCTTCTGCAGAAGGGTAGGCAAATGGGGGTGTCTATTCAAGCAGAGGAAGCCATTTGGGGTAAAGGATGATCTTCAATCAAAATGTGAGATTTATAAGTATCCAAGCTGGAGGAATGTCCCCTCCGGTCACTTTCTCTGTGCTTAGTTAGTGGACACATTCTTCCACTTCACTGGCACTCTTCCATTCAGAAGCCAGGGGCACCTGTCATGCTTGGTACTCTGGTTGTGAGTCCTTAACAGGCAGTAATGAGCTATTGATTACTTCCTGTGTCTGTGGTGATTCCCTTATTGAAGGCTTGGGAGGGATGCTTCAGCTGCATGTTGCCTGTGACAACAGACCCTATCTCCTCCTCCCTACATCCGCCTCTGCTGGACCACAGAAGATGCGTGATGGATATGGGTGGTGGAGGGAAGCTTCCTACCAGGAGTGCTTCCATAGAGGAAGGAGAAAGTCCTTATTATGCACTTGGAGAGCTTCACACCCCTGAGCCCTGGAAGGAAGGGATGGTGTCCTCTGCCTGCCCCAGAACTTGTCAAGGAAAGCATCAAAAGTTGGCACTTCTCTTCTTGTGGAAATTCTCATCAACAAAACCCTTGGTAATGTCAGTTGTTACATCAGACACTGTCATGATTTTATCAGTGGAAATAACATTAAAGAAGAATTATTTATTATCACCTGTTTTGGCATTGTAGCTGTATAAAAACCCTAGGACTGTTCTCATATGATATGCAGCTTATTTTCTTCCATCTGATGTTATTTAGAATTTCCATTTTAATGCTTCATCATGAAGTGAATATAACTATGAATTTGCAAAGCTTATGAAATTATGATGAAGGTATTTCTACCAAATTGGTTCGGTCTCCAGTCCAGTAATAAATCGAATATCTGTCATCTAAGTATTGTCTTGTCAAGTGTGGAGAGGCAAATAACAGAAAGATGTTGTGTGATTTGGCCATAGCATTTAAAAGAATCATCAACTAAACTATGGAAAGTTTATATCCAGATGGGTAGATCGTATTCATACACATAAATCATATCACACATCTTTTAAAATGTTGAATTAGAAACTTTCAAAAGAACTTAGAAGTATTTATTTTGGAAAAATGCACTGTGATGAAGTTTATGATTATTCCAAATGAGATATATAATATGTCATCAGCAAGAAAGTTTGGGAATTTTTTAAATGTTGAAATAAAAAGAACTGAGAAGTATTTCTCTTGGAAAAGATGGGCTGTGATGAAGTATATCAATATTCCAAATGAAATATATAAAATGTCATCAGGAAGAAATTTTGGAGATGATTAAACCTGGCCCTATCATTTTATAAGTAAGGAAACTGAACTCTATCATTTTTCTCTTAGACAGTCAGCTTTAATTTGCATCTCCTTGCAGCAATGATGGTGGTACCTTGTATTCAGTAGAAGTTTAATATATTATGGGTCACAAAGCCTATTAATGAAAATTGATGAATAGATCCTTAGTCTTCAGATTCTCAAAATAAAACTTCTTCCAAAATATCATGCAACCTTGAAAATATGATACTCCATTTGCATTTACATGTTGAAGACTGAAAATTGAGTCAGTAAGTATCTATTTATAATCAAATAACAAATTTAATTTTGGTGTTTTTTCCTGTCAATTTTAGGAAGCAGGTAGATATTGTTCAAACTAACTTAAAATTCAGAAGTTGAAGCAACTAGCCAATTATCTTGATAGAATAGTAAACAGTTTTTAAGGTTTGGGGGTAGCCTTCTCTAGGGAGAAGTGAGGGGGTGAAAGAAAAATATATTTGAAAGTAATAAAAAGTTTTATATAGTAGATTTGCAGCTTCATGTACAATTGTCTTTTTACATATGTACTATGATGTGGAAATGCTAATTTATTCTATAATTATATGGAAATATGTAATTGCATACTTTATCCCATAACGTAAAAATTAGATTCTAATCTAATCTTGGGGTTGTTTCAATAGGTCTATAATCTTATCAATGCAGCAAATATCTTCAGTGGTAGAAATGGCAAAGCACCCACAATTTCTCTTTCTATATGAATGTTGTCCATGTTATGTCAAATCTTCACAGAGGAAACACTCAACTTTTTGGCATTTTCTCTAAATCTCTTGATGTTGCAAGGAAAGCAAGGAAAGCAAGGGAAAGCAAGTTCTTTTTATACCTTGCTCTCAACTCATCAACGTTCAAATGCCTTTTTCAATCCCACTTCTTTCAATTGAAATTCTTTATGCTATTTCTCCTAAATGTTTCTTTGTTGGCATTATTTTTCAACCTACTTATACTCACCATGACTCCATTGATCTTTTGGGGACACAACTAAAATTCTTCAGAGACTATTGTATTCTATAACTCAGGGCTTTATAACATCATTGAAAAATGAATGAAAAAAATGTCTGTTTCCAGAAGAGGCTTAGGAGCATTGAAAAAACTGCAAGATATCACAAAGGAAATGCAGTCCAATCTCTCCCTCCTAATCAATTTATTGCCTAGCTCATTATTTGTCTGCAGTGTCTATAAAAGTTATAGGCACTGATGTGCCAGTTCTATACTCTGGCCATCTGAATGATTATTTTATTCTGGACAATAGATTTTCTTTATTCATATTTTCTTTTCCAGATCATATTGATGGCATGGATCTTATTCAGAAGTGCTATAGGGATTTTCATTATTACAGTGTCTTTACATACAGAAGAATCTGCAGGTTGTTATCACCTCAAGAGAACATCTCTTGTACTTGGACCATGCATGGTCAGGACAATGGCAAATAACTTCAGCAAATTACTTTGTAAGTATATTTACATATATGATAAAATTTTAAAAATAAGAAAAATGAAATTAGCATAATTTAACTACTTAATATTATCCATCTTTGGTTGTGCTACCAATTCATTTCATAGCCAAAATTCATTCATAATCAAAAATGGACACGTTCTATTTCTCTGATGACCACAGATCAGTGGTCTAATTTTTTTTTTTTCAGTCTAAAATTTATGGTGTGTTTACTGACCAATAAGTTAATGAGGCAAGTTAAGTGTTTTAGGTACAAAAAGGTAGCTCCTATAAGGATAAAAAAAAAAGGACTCAAGTTAAAAGTAAGAACTGATTGGTTATAGAGAGCACACACACACACACACACACACACACACACACACACACACACAAATGAATTAATATTACTTCAAACAAACAGAAAAGTTGAAATGGTACTGTTGGGTATGAGGACCTCCTCCTTTTCATTGACCATTATCCTACCAACTAGACACCCGTGTTATCAAGCCCAGAGCTCAATTCACTATAAGCATAGAGTCAGGTGATTAATTTTATGACATTTTACAAAGTGTCCCAAAATGAAATTCTTTGTTTTGACTTTAATCTAATCCAGAAGTTTCTCATTTGTTTGTAACTGGTTTTGGTTACTAGTTTTGATTTTGGCCATTTACATAGATATACATAAATACACATACAAACATATGTATGAATGATACAAACATACAAATTCATCTATTTATTTATAAATACATACATATGCATACATTAAGGGGGCTTTAATGAGAGAACAGAACAAAAACATTTGCATAGATTTTGAATGGGCATATCTAAACCCAAGCACTTCTCTTAATATCTAATGTAAATAGTTCAAAACAAATAGAATATCTCCTTCTTATACTTGAATAACTAAAAGAATTTTCTAGCTCTTCCCATGATAAACTTAAAGCAGCAGGCAGGCGTAGCCTAAATAATTATTATATCAATTTTGGGTAACTTTAATATTATTATTTTTGAAAAGTGATATTTATACAATCACTTTTCAATTATCTAGGATTGTAGAAGCTAGAAGCAAAGTTTGATCAAGTCTAAACCTCATTTTTTTTGAAATGATAAAAAATTGTGACTACTCTGAAGTCATATTGTACAAAGGAGATCCAAAGTTTGTTTGCAAGTCTTCTGGATGCAAGTCTTGTGACCTTTACTGATATCAGTGATGACTTACTATCAATGTAAGCTATTCACTTTGAGAACAAGCAATAGGGAAAAAAATAAATTGCTGTAACCATCCCACATTTGCCTTCAAAAAAACCATAAAAGAGTGCTCCAAAATTAATCCTGGAATAGAAGAAGCAGTAAAAAGATGGAGTGAACCAATTTTTAAGCTCAGCAAACAGATGAACATGAAAGGTCTGTTTCCCTTGGATAAAAGGGGAGTGTTTTCCAGGGCAAGAAGCATTCCAGCAAAGGCAGAAGCAAGCCCCACCAGCTGTAATCCTCACCTTGGTGTGGCGAAGCAGACAGGGCTCCCACATGCTCAGCCTGACTTCTTTCAGAAGCGGCTGCCACTGGCCAGACTGCCACATTTTCAGGGAAACCATGGGCAAATGCAGAAATGCGCCCACCAGCCAGATTCTCCAAGACCAACACTAGGACCATGGCTCCCCTTAAGGCCTGCAGCAGAAAGAAATGTAATTCATCCCACTTTATGAGGCAATGGTAGACAGAAGGATTCCCTACGGACCTCAAAGCAACATCAGTAAACAGGCAATTACCCTTGGTGCAAGAAAACTGAGACAGTATTTCTTCTACACATTTAAAAGAAAGGGATTCATATTTGCATAAATATTCCATATTTATAGTAGCTTTTTTTTTGTGAAAATTGAGGGGATCTCCATTGGGGAAAGGTTGAACATATTGTGGCATATGAATGTAATGGACTAGCATTGTGCAATAAGAAATGATGCACAGGGGCAAGTAGGTTTCTCAGTGGGTAGAGCACCAGTCCTGAAGTCAGGAGGATCTGAGTTAAAATTTGACTTCAAACACTTAACACTTCCTAGCTGTGTGACCCAAGTCACTTAATTTCAAGTTTCTCAGCAAACAAATAAACAAACAAAAAAAGATGAATAAGCAGGTTTCTTAGAAAAAACTGAAAAGTCTTATGTGAACTAATGCAAAGTGAATGATCAGAAACAGAAAAGCATTTTGTACAGTATTAGTAGCACTGTGTGATGATCAATTATGAAGGAATTTGCTCTTCTCATATAATATATCTCAGACAAATACAAAGACTTGGGAAGAAAAATACTATAATGCTGTCAGATAATGAATTTTTTTTTTAGGAAAAAGCCATTGGAGTTTATTAAGGAAGATCAGATCTGCATTTTGAGAAAATCACTTTGACAGCTGTGGGAAAGATGAACTGCAGGAGGGAAAGAGGTGAGGAGACCACTTAGGAGGCCTTTGCAATATTCCTTTTTTTATTTAGAATTTTTTTCACAGTATATATGCATGAGCAATTTTTCTCCACATTATCCCTTGTATTCATCCCTCCAAATTATCCCCCCTCCCTCCACTCCCTCCCCCCGATGACAGGTAATCCCATACATTCTACATGTGTTATAATAAAACCTAAATACAATACATGTGTGCAAATACCATCTTCTTGTTGCACATCAAGTACTAGACTCCGAAGGTATACATAACCTGGATAGACAGACAGTAGTGCTAACAATTTACATTCATTTCCCAGTGTTCCTTCTCTGGGCGTAGTTATTTCTGTCCATCATTGATCAACTGGAAGTGAGCTGGATCTTCTCTATGTTGAAGATTTCCACTTCCATCAGAATACATCTTCATACAGCACTGAGGTGTACAGCGATCTTCTGGTTCTGCTCATTTCACTCAGCATCAGTTGATTTAAGTCTCTCCAAGCCTCTCTGTATTCCTCCTGCTGGTCATTTCTTACAGAGCAATAATATTCCATAACCTTCATATACCATAATTTACTCAACCATTCTCCAACTGATGGACATCCATTCATCTTCCAGTTTCTAGCTACAACAAAAAGAGCTGCCACAAACATTTTTGCACATATATGTCTCTTTCCGCTCTTTAGTATTTCTTTGGGATATAATCCCAGTAGTAGCGCTGCTGGGTCAAAGGGTATGCACAGTTTGATAACTTTTTGGGGATAGTTCCAGATTGCCCTCCAGAATGGCTGGATTCTTTCACAACTCCACCAACAATGCATCAGTGTCCCAGTTTTCCCACATCCCCTCCAACATTCATCATTATTTGTTCCTGTCATCTTAGCCAAGTCAGATAATGAATTGATAGACTCTGAGTGCAGATTGAAGGGTATTTTTAAATTTAGTTTATTTTGTATCTGTGTGTTTTTCCTTTTGATCTCTTTCTTCTTTCACAATTATGACTAATATGGAAATATGTTTTACAAGAACAGCATGTGGATAGCCTATATAAAATTGTTTACCATTTTCAGAAGAGAGGAGGGAGGAAGAGAGAAAAATCTGGAATTCAAAATCTGCTAAAATTTGTCTTGATATATATTTGGAAAAATCAAAATACCATTAAATTCCCATGTCACCGAAACCAAATTTTGTCTGCTGTTATTTTTAACAGTCTACGCATTCTATCCTCATCATTTTCAAAAGGGAAAAATTGTTTCTTATTATTTTCAGTTAATCCCAAACTGATTACCTACCATGTAAAAATTTTGCCTCTTTCTCTGTCTATCTGTCTGCCTGCCTCTCTTTCTATATGTATATATGTATGTATGTATGTATAAAATTAAGTTTAATTTAAAAAAAAACTTTTTTTTGTTTTTTTGTTGGAGTTATCCATAATTGAAATCAGTTCTCTCAGGAGAATGTAACTTTTTCTTCATTGGATGATTTCATACTGATAATCCCTTGTTGAGTATGTTAAAAAAATATACATTAGATAGCAGCTATTCTTTTCAATTCTCAAATTTATGACTATAAATGAAGATAAGTTTGAATACTTGCTCTGCTAATTAGGAGTCTGACTCTGGCCTGAGCCTCAGTTTTACCATCTGTTAAAATATAGTGAATAATATTAGCAATGTTTACTTCAGTTATGATGAAGAAATTTCTTTGCAAACATTACATTAACATTTAAACATGAGTCATCAGCATGATCATCATTCTGTAGATTATGGTATTCGAAATCAAGGATGTTTTTCATCACTTTCATGATCATATGTATTGACTCTGTGTATGTGTGTATGTGCATGTGAATATGTATGTGTGCTATAATTATAAATATCCCACTACCTTGTTTTGGCAAAAAAACAAGAAAACAAAATGTCACACAAAAAGGAGTTTTTAACACATTAGGCCAGTTTGTAAGGAAAAACAAAACTACAAATAAGACATTATAATACCAGAATAAAGAATAGCTCTCTTCATAGATATGACATTCAGGAATGATCTTTGAAAAATGGGTTTTTAAATTAATGCCCATTTTTTTCTAATTCCTTAAACTAAAATATTGTTGTCTTTTACCTGAATAACAAATCATAATTTGTATCATAAAAATTAAAGACTATCTAATGCAGGAAGAATATTCATTTTCTGTAGCTCTGTTTCGATTGTCCATCAGTTGAACTTGATGTTCTGTTAGCTGAAGTTCAGTTCATTTATTATCAGGTAGATTTTGATGGCATCCAGAGAGAAAATAGAGGTGTATTATTCCTAATTACAGTGTTGTCAGTAAAATAGGAAGCAGTGACTAAGGAACAGTTTTTAAAGCTGCTTAAACAGCTAATAATTTATATTCCTACAATCCTGTGCAGGTGGGTGTTAAACGCAAAAATTAATCACATACTTATATATAAGTTCCTAATGCACCTGGGAATGGTCCACTTTGGGAATATGAAAATATATACTTCAATGCAATGATGCAAATAATGGAGAAAGTAAAAATGTTTATTTTAAGGGAGATTTACTTGGTATGTGGATAATTCCCTTTTCTAAAACAGATAAATAAATAAATAAATAAATAAATAAATAAATAAATAAATAAATAAATAAAGTTTTAACTATGAAAATTTAATACATTTCATAACTTTATTGTCTGTAGTTTCTAGAAGTTTTAATACTTCTCTAAAGAAGAGCTCCATAAATGTGAAATTAGTTTCCCCCTTTGGTGGCTGATTGATATAAATCATAACGTCTCCGAACACAAAAGGAATTGTAAGGTCAGAAATCTAGGCAGTATGTAATTTTACATGAATCATGTAATCTTGAAGTTGGTTACATTTCAATTTATTTTAGGGTAGAATAGAGGGGGCATTTACTTTCATGCAGCATCATTTGGTGTAAAATAATTTTGCAATGATTATAAGTGTAAGATAAGATTTCTGAATTGTTTTAGTAGGCATACTTCCTTACAATGATCCTGTAGAGGGGGGGAGGGAGAGAGAGAGAGAGTGAGAGTGAGAGAGAGAGAGAGAGAGAGAGAGACAGAGACAGAGACAGAGAGAGACAGAGAGAGACAGAGAGACAGAGAGAGACAGAGAGACAGAGACAGAGAGAGAGACAGAGACAGAGAGACAGAGAGAGAGAGACAGAGAGAGAGAAACAAAGAGAGAGCGACAGAGAGAGACAGAGAGAGAGAGAGAAAGAGAGAGAGACAGAGAGACAGAGACAGAGACATAGAGACAGAGAGACAGAGACAGAGAGAGAGAAACAAAGAGAGAGAGACAGAGAGAGACAGAGAGAGAGAAAGAGAGAGAGAGAGAGAGAGAGAGAGAGAGAGAGAGAGAGACAGAGAAAGACAGAGAGAGAGTAGATATGTGCAAACAAATAAATATATATATAATGTATTTTATACATTATATATATATATGTATATATATATATATATATATATATATATATATATGTTTGTGTGTGCATATATATATCCACAATTATACAGATATAGATTTCTACATCTCTCTGTCTATCATTCAATGTGTGTTTATGTGTGTGTTTCACTACTTGAGAACCTCACACACCAGGGCCCAATCACATTTAAAGCTTTCAGAAGTCAGGTGAGTCATTGACTTTGCTTTAGAATCTGTAAACTAACATTCTAGGAAATAAAGTATACCCTTTTCTGATATTACTATGCTCAGTAAAGGTGACTTTACTTCTGTGCTTTTCCCAAGAATGATTTTTGCATTAGATAGCAGAATTTCCCATTAAGGCCCTGACTATTTATATACTTCAGTGAAACATATGGGTGGAAATGAAATAATTAACTATTGACAGACTTAAATAAAAAAGGAGACACTAGATTGGATATTTAAGATGTTCAAGTCTTCCCCTTGTTTAGTGGTATATTTCTCTATCTTTATAAGGTATATAAAAATTCTCTATCTTTATAAGGTATATAAAATTAAATTCAGGTCCTTCCACTTTGATTCCTCAATGATTTTACTGTTCCTGACTTTGGCTTAGCAGATATGTATCTGATTAACTGTAACTCAGCAAATTTTTTACTATACCTACTTCATCAATGTTCATCCTTTGTTGTACTTATAAACTGATTCTGATTCAAGATAAGTTCCATTGATAATTATTTGTTTCATCCATCTGTATCACACCCTGATTTCCCTTAACTTTCAATAAAATTAAGGAAGTTCTGGAGCCCGTTTTCCAAAAATGGATAATTCTCATGTGTATATTAACTCAGAGATAACAATTTGGGAATAATAGTATTCTTTCAAATAGATTTGTATAGAGATTTCCTGTTTAATATCCTTTGCTAAATTATTTTAGGGAGGAAATTTCTTAAATAGCAAAAATTTTACAAACATGAAATTTCATTTTATATGATTAGTAAATCATTTTTCTTCTACTTTTCATCTGACCCAGAATGAGACTTTCCCAATGTCTCATTAAATTAAGGACAACCTGAAGTTTTATCTAGACAAGAAGAAATTGATGCTGATGGACAGGGGGACAACATTCAGATAACTTCTAAGGAATTTTACTTAGATGTTCATAGAAAACATAAGTTGTGCTCTACTGTGATAAACCTAAGGCTTTGGGCATCAAAAGAACATGAATTTTTCATTTGGAAAATTGAAAATCAATGATAAACTTCTTTTATTTAATAAATAATTACCTCTCTTTTGTTTCTTTGTTTGACTTTGAGTTGATATTAATTATATGCAATATATTCTGACTCAAATCCTATGAATTTAATAGCCCTAGTAAATACTTTCAACAAATATTATATGATAAGAAAATAAAAAAGAAATTGTATACAGGGTTCCACACTGTTTTATGCTCAGAAGTAATTCCTATTCTGAATTATGCAAACCATTTCTTCTTTTCTACCACCAAATTTTTATATATGTGTATACACACACACATATATATGTAAATACAAATTTATTATTATATTTTACTTATATTCATCATTATATTTATTAATCATATATATATCACTTAACTTAAATATCATTATATGTAATTGTTATTATATGCAATACTATACAGGCTGTTCAGGATTTTACACTGATATAATTGTACAGGCATATAAAGTTTGTTTAAATTCATTTTTATTAATTGCCTTATTCTGAAGCAGTTCATTTCTTTAAATTGGTGTGGAGGGATTTCCATGGGATGCTTCAAAGTGAAGTGTTAGGGTTGGGAGGTAACCAGTCAATTAATTGATAAAATCTGTCAGATAGCTGCAGTATACTTGAGAAGAGAGCTCTAGGAGATAATTCAACTTATACATTTATACATGAATATTTAGAGATAACTAACTGCCATTTAATCTTTCTTAACATGTCTCTTATGTGCTGCTTTCTTTCTTTCGACACTTCTGCCACCCAGGTCTAGGCTTTTGTCACTTTATACCTTTATTGGACCCTTATTATTAATGATAGGATCATAAATCTAGATCTCAAAGGGACTTCAGAGGCCATCTAGTCTCACCATTTGCAAGACTTCTTAAGTAAGATGTAATCAGGTGATATTTGAATCTACCTCCTCTAAAGATTTTCCTCTTTTTCCAGTGTGCCCAGGAAAACTTTAAAAGAATAATGAAAAAGAAAACATGTTTCAATATGTTACAGTAGAGATATCTCATAATTAGGGAATAATTACTGGTAGAGCCAATATGGTTTAAAAAAAAAAAAAACAAACAAGGAAGTTGCCTGAACTCCCTCTTATTTTTCTTCTAAACATTAAATCAAGTCTCTAAACACATTCTGGATTGATAGGATTCACAAAAAGAGAAAGTGAAACAATTTTCCAGTTTGATAATCTCGGAAACGTCTCTCTCACTTGGGGACAAGGGAAATGTAGCACACCACAGTGTCCAGGAAATTCAGTGAGAAGCTTTTAGCTATAGCACAAATCAGCACCCAGGGGCCTCAGCAGTTAGTGGCAAAGCAGGCCAGGTGTGAGGCCTCCAGCCCCAGAACAGAAGGCCACTTGCCAGCCTGGGAACACTGGCACAAGAGATGCAACTAAGTCAGACCGCTTCAGCACAGTGGCAATTTGCAAGCACTTGTGTGGAAAGCCACTGAACAGCTCCCTGTCACCCAGACTAAGAGGCTTGGGGCAGTGTCCCTGTAGCCCAACAGCAGAGCTCTACTTTAAAAAAAATAGAAAAGCTACTAGGGTAACAGGCAAGAACAAAACACAGACTTAGAAAAGGACAACAAATTTCAAAATGTGAAGGTTCAAAGGGAAATATGAAATGATCCCAACCCTGCAAATTTTTTTGGAAGAACATGAAAAACAAAAACAAAAACAAACAAAAAAAGATTTTTAAAACCAAGGAAGAGAAATAGAAGAAACACAGGGGAAAGAAATGAATTATGTAGGAGAATTATGAGGGATGAGGTAACAGTTTGGAAAAAAAAGCACATTTTTAAAAACAAATGTGAAAAATTGTCTTTACATATAACAAGGGGCAAATAAAACACTAAATTAAAAAAAAAGAAAGAAAAAATAGATGATGGCAGGAAAATTTAGGAAAAACCTGAAAAGACTCACATAAACTGACGCTGACCAGAACTAGAAGAACATTATATAAATAGTGTGAGGATCAGATTTGAAAGATTTGGCTATTCTCAGCAATGTGGTTATCACAAGACAATTCCAGGGGTCTTGTGGTGGAAGATGGAATCCATGTCCAGAGAAAAATCTATGGAGACTGAATACAAATTGAGACATACTATTTTCAGTTTATTCTAATTATTTTCTGTGTTTTTTTTTTTCGGCCTTGTGGTTTTTCCTTTTCATTCTAATTCTTCTTTTCCAACATTAATAATATCAAAATATGTTTAACATGATTGTACATGTTAAATTAAAAGATAAGTGCCTCAGAGAGGCAGAGATAAATAGAAAGAGAGAAGAGAGATAGAGAGAGAGAGAGAGAGAAAGAGAGAGAGAGAGAGAGAGAGAGAGAGAGAGAGAGAGAAAGAGAGAGAGAGAGAGAGAGAGAGAGAGAGAGAGAGAGAGAGAGAGAGAGAGAGAGAGAGAGAGAGAGAGAGAGGGAGAATACATTGAGGAAATTAAAATAGATAATAAGGAATCAAACTATTGCCCTTTGCAGATGACAAACATCCTATAGAATAATAGAGAATTGATGGGGGGAAAAAAAAAGACACAAAGAATTAACAACTTTAGCAAACACAAGATATAAAATAAATGCATAATAATCATCAGATTTTTTTAAATATAGCAACAAAATCCAGTAACAAGAGATAGAAAGAGAAATTCCATTTAAAATAATTTTTGACAATATAATATATTTGGGAGTCCACTTGCCAAGACAAACTCAGGAATTATATACAAAATTATAAAATTAGTTTCACAAATAAAATTACATCTAGACAATTAAAATATTTGCTTATAGGTATAATATTTTACATAAGACAACTCTACCTAAATTAATTTAATTATTCTGTGCCATAACAAACCAATTAACAAAAAATATAGAGCTCGGAAAAATATAATAGAATTCATCTGGAACTATAAGAAGTCAAAAATATCAAAGAAACTGGTAAAAATATGTAAAAGAAGTTATAGCTCTACCAGATTTAAAACTATATTATAAAGTTTCAATTATCAAAACTATTTACTACTGACTAAGAAATTGAGTGGGGAATCAGTAGAAGATGTTAGGTACATAAACCAGTAATAAATGACTAGTAATCTTCAGTTTCACAAACCATAATATCCCAACTCCTGAGAAAAAAACTGACTATTTGACATATGTTACTGGGGAAACTAGAAAATTGTATGGCAAATATTAGGCATACATCAACATTTCATACCCTATAACAAGATAAAGTTGAAATGTATACATAATTTAGACAAAAAGAGTCATACCATAAGCAAATTTGGAGAGGAAGGGATAGTTTGACTTTCAGACCTATGAAAAAGAGAATTTATGACCCAACAGGAAATAGAGAACTTTATGAAATGCAAAATTGATAATTTTGATTGCATTAAATAAAAATGCACAAGCAAATGATGCAAGCAAGATGCATAGGAAAGTAGAAATCTGGGAAACAAATTTACAGTCAATATTTCTGAAAAAAGCCTCATTTTTAAATCCACAACATTAGAAAATTGCTGGATACACAGAAATCATCAGCATTTTTATACATCACTAACAAAATTCAACATCAAGAGATACAAAGAGAAATTCCATTTAACATAACTATTGATTTGATATAATATTTGGGATCTATCTGCAAAGGGACAGTCAAGAACTATATGAGCAACACTACATAATACTTTCCACGCAAATAAAGTCAGATCTAAACAATTGAAAAAATATTAAGTGCTCTTGGATAGGTTGAGCAAATATAATAAAGATGACATTACTTTTTAAACTAATCTTTTTATTTAGTGCTATACCAAAGTCCCAAGAAACTAATTTACTGAATTAGAAATAATAACAAAAATTCATCTTGAAGAACAAAAGTTCAAAAATTTCATTGGAATTAATGAAAAAAAAAATCAAATGAACATGGCCTAGCTGTACCATTTCTAAAACTATATTATAAAGCAGCCATCATCAAAACTATTTGGTACTGGCTAAGAAAAAAATAGTAGTTAATCAGTGGAATGGGTTAGGTCCACAAAACAAAATAGTCAATAACTATAGCAATCTAGTGTTTGACAAATCCAAAGACTCCAGCTTTTGGGATAAGAATTCGCTATTTGACAAAAACTGCTGGAAAAAGTGGAAACTAATATGATAGAAATGAGGCATTGACCCACACTTAACATCTTATACCAAAATAAGGTCAAAATGGTTTCATGATCTAGACATAAAGAGTGATATTATAAATAAATTAGAAGAACATAAGATAGTTTACCTCTCAGATCTGTGGTGGAAGAAGGAATCTGTGACCAAATAAGAACTAGAGATTATTATTGATCACAAAATAGAAAATTCTGATTACATTAAATTAAAAAGATTTTGTACTAACAAAACTATTGCAGACAAGATTAGAAGGGAAGCAATAAAGAGGGAAAACATTTTTATAATCAAATCTAATAAAGGCCTCATTTCCAAAATATATATAAAATTCACTCAAATTTATAAGAAATCAAGCCTCCAAGATGGCGGAGAAGAAACACACGGCTCAGTGAACGTCCTCACTCCCTCACAACCAATTAGATAAATCAGCCTCAGAATTAGCTCAGGACTGATAGATACCACAAGGACTGGAAGCACGACTTACCAGCTGAAGAGAATCTGGAGTTTCTACAGAAAAGGTCAGTCCCCAGGGGAGGAATAAGAAAGACCAGCACAGACGGCTGGGTGCTCGCATACTGCGCCCATTGCCCTGGGAAGGGCTCTGGGATCAGAGAAGCCACTGAGGTAAAGGAATCTGGCACAGGCTGTTAGCTCTTCTCTGCTAATTATTTAGCAGTTCAGAAGAGAAAGCCAAAATATTTTAAAACTCAAATTAGATTTTCCCTGATCCGGGGGGTGACTCAGCAGATCTCGGCACCAGGGGGTGTGGCCTCAGCTACCACCTGAGAATAGTTAAGAGATTGACAAGTGGGTGGATACGGCCCAGGGCAACACACACTGCCTAGCTTAGCTGGAGGGAGTGGAACTCAGCTCCAGGAAGTCCCAGAGAAGCGGAACCTTTGAACTAGGGACCGCGGTTTCTGGCAGACACTTCCAGTTTGAGCACAGGGGCTTCTCACGTCACCTGCTGCAGACATCCACTCCCCACCCGGACACATAGGCTGGGCTTCCTGCTGTCTTTACTGTTCTACGCCCTCGAAGCACAGTAGTGCTAATCACCTCTGAGGCACCTCCAGGGAGGGGGTGGGGAACTCTCTCCCAGAGCTCTATCTTAGCTCAGGCGCAGGAGCCGCTGCATCCATCCTGTCTGGGAGGAAGCTGGTAAAGAAGTAAATAAATAATTTCCTACCCCAGGGACAGACCCCAAAAGATTTTTTAAGTATGAGCAAAAAAGCCAAAAAAACCATAGATTCCTTCTATACAGAGAAAGAGCGGGTATCCAACCCCGAGGAAGTTAACAGCAGAGAGTCAGCAGATAACAACCCAAAGGGGAACGATTCCTGCCCCCCATCACATAACTCTCTCCTAGAAGAAGCTCTTAAAAAATTGAGGGAGATCGAAGAAAAATGGGGCAAGGAAAGGGAAGTTATGATAGAGAATAACAACGTCCTGAAATTGGAGTTGGAAAAAATAAAGAATTCACAGGAGATGCAGGGAAACAAAATTAGTGAATTAGAAAAGGTTAAAAAAACACAGGAAAGTAGGATTTCTGAATTGGAAAAGATAAAAAAGTCTCAAGAAAATAGAATTTCTGAATAGGAAAAAGCAAATAATTCTCAAAAAAAAAAAATTAGGGAAATGGAAAAAAATTCAATAGAGCAAAATAATTCATTTAAAAACGAAATTGGGCATTTACAAAAAGAACTAAAAACTGTGAAAGAAGAAAATAACTCCTTAAAAGTCAGGATGGAACAAATAGAAATGAATGATTCACAGAGAACCCAAGAATCAGTCAAACAAAACAAAAAAAATGAGAAGCTGGAGAACAACGTCAAATACTTACTGGGAAAATCTATAGACCTGGAAAATAGATCTAGGAGAGATAATCTGCTGATTATTGGACTTCCAGAAAACTATGACCAAAAAAAGAGCCTAGATTCTATTTTACAGGAAATTATCAAAGAGAACTGTCCAGAGATAATAGAAACAGAGGGGAAAGTAGATGTGGAAAGAATTCATCGAACTCCTTCTGAAATAGACCCTAAAAAAAGAACACCATGGAATATAGTGGCTAAGCTGCAGAATTACCACACAAAGGAGAAAATCCTGCAAGCAGCTAGAAAAAAACAATTTAAATACCAAGGTGCCACAATAAGGGTCACCCAAGATCTGGCTGCCTCCACATTAAAAGATAGAAGGGCCTGGAACCTGATATACCGTAAGGCAAAAGATCAAGGACTGCAACCAAGAATGAACTACCCAGCTAAGTTTAGCATCTTTTTCCATGGAAGAAGATGGTCATTCAATGAAACAGAGGAATTCTATATGTTTCTAAGAAAAAAACCAGACTTAAACAAAAAATTTGATCTACATCCACAAGACTGAAGAGAAACAGAAAAAGGTACACAAAACCCTTGAGAACTGTAACTCTGTTGTGGGTATAAAAAAAAATACTCAAGGATAATTTGATTTTACTGATATAAAAGAAAAAAAGGGGGGTGTAGTAAAGGGAAGGAGGTCGGTTCAGAAAAAGGGGAAGGAGTGATAAAAAGAGGGAAACTACATCCCAGGAAGAGACATAGAAAATACACCATATCTGAGGGAACTTAGTGAGGGGGAGAATCATTGTGTGAATCTTACTCTCATCAGGAGAGGCTCAAAGAGTAAATAATTAACATATTTGTTTTTCAGAGAATTTTCTCTCACCTCATGAAAAGGGGGGAGAGGAAAAGGGAAAAGGAAAAGGAGAATAAGTGAAGGGACTTGGAGGGAGGGGGGAGGGATCCTAAAAAAAAAAAAAAAGAGGGAGGTTGCGCGTCACAAGGGGGGTCTGTAAATTAAATATCAGGGAGGGGGATCAGGGGGGTCAAGGGAAAAAAGCATAATCTGGGGATAATACGATGGCAGGAAATACAGAATTAGTAATTTCAACTGTAAATGTAAATGGGATGAACGATCCCATCAAACGGAGACGGATAGCAGATTGGATCAAAAATCAGAACCCTACAATATGTTGTCTACAGGAAACACACTTAAAGCAGGGAGATACATACAGAATAAAGGTAAAAGGTTGGAACAGAGCCTATTATGCTTCAGGTAAAGCCAAAAAAGCAGGGGTAGCTATCCTTATCTCAGATCAAGCAAAAGCAGAAGTAGATCTCGTTAAAAAAAGATAAGGAAGGAAACTATATCCTGCTGAAAGGTAGCATAAATAATGAAGCCATATCAATACTAAATATATATGCACTAAGTGGTATACCATCTAACTTTCTAAAGGAAAAGTTAAGAGAACTGCAAGAAGAAATAGACAGTAAAACTATAATAGTGGGAGATCTCAACCTTGCACTCTCAGATTTAGACAAATCAAACCACAAAACAAACAAGAAAGAAATTAAAAAAGTAAATAGAACATTAGAAAATCTAGGTATGATAGACATTTGGAGAAAACTGAATGGCAATAGAAAGGAATATACTTTCTTCTCAGCAGTTCATGGATCCTATACAAAAATAGACCATATATTAGGACATAAAGATCTCAAAATTAAATGTAGGAAGGCAGAAATAATAAATGCCTTCTTCTCAGATCACAATGCAATAAAAGCTACATTCAGTAAAAAGTAAGGGGTAAATAGACCAAAAAGTAATTGGAAACTGAATAATCTCATCTTAAAGAATGACTGGGTGAAAGAGCAAATTATAGAAACAATTAACAATTTCACCCAAGATAATGACAATGATGAGACATCATATCAAAATCTTTGGGATGCAGCTAAAGCAGTAATAAGGGGAAATTTTATATCTTTAGAGGCTTATTTGAAGAAAATTGAGAAAGAGAAGATTAACGAATTGGGCTTACAACTTAAAAGGCTAGAAAAAGACCAAATTATAAACCCCCAACCAAAAATTAAACTTGAAATACAAAAATTAAAAGGAGAAATCAATAATATTGAAAGTAAAAAAAACTATTGAATTAATAAATAAAACCAAGAGTTGCTTTTATGAAAAAGCCAATAAAATAGATAAACCTTTGGTAAATTTGATCAAAAAAAAAGAAAGAGGAAAATCAAATTGATAGTCTTACAAATGAAAAGGGGGATCTTTCCACCAATGAAGAGGAAATTAGAGAAATAATAAGGAGTTATTTTGCCCAACTTTATGCCAATAAATTTGATAACTTAAGTGAAATGGATGACTTCCTCCAAAAATATAGGCTCCCTAGATTAACAGAGGAGGAGATAAATTGCTTTCAGAAAAAGAAATAGAACAAGCTATTAATCAACTCCCCAGGAAAAAATCCCCAGGGCCAGATGGATTCACATGTGAATTCTACCAAACATTTAAAGAACAATTAGCCCCAATATTATATAAATTATTTGAAAAAATAGGGGATGAAGGAGTCCTACCAAACTCCTTTTATGACACAGACATGGTACTGATACCTAAACCAGGTAGATTGAAAACTGAGAAAGAAAATTATAGACCAATCTCCTTAATGAATATGGATGCTAAAATCTTAAATAAAATATTAGCAAAAAGACTTCAGAAAATCATCTCCAAGATAATACACTATGATCAAGTAGGATTTATTCCAGGAATGCAGCGCTGGTTTAATATTAGGAAAACTATTAATATAATTGACCATATTAATAATCAAATTAATAAGAAACATATGATCACCTCAATAGATGCAGAAAAAGCATTTGACAAAATCCAACATCCATTCCTATTAAAAACTCTTGAGAGCAAAGGAATAAATGGACTATTCCTTAGAATAATCAGGAGCATATATTTAAGACCTTCAGTAAGCATAATATGCAATAGAAATAAACTGCAACCTTTCCCAGTAAGATCAGGAGTGAAACAAGTTCGCCCACTATCACCATTACTATTCAATATAGTACTACGCTAGCCTCCGCAATAAGAGCCGAGAAAGAGATTCAAGGAATTAGAGTAGGAAATGAGGAAATTAAACTTTCACTTTTTGCAGATGACATGATGGTATACTTAGAGAACCCCAAAGACTCTGCTAAAAAGCTACTAGAAATAATTCAAAATTTCAGCAAAGTGGCAGGATACAAAATAAATCCACATAAATCCTCAGCATTTTTATATATCACTAACAAAATGCAACAGCAAGAGATACAAAGAGAAATTCCATTCCAAACAAATGTTGAGTGTATAAAATATTTGGGAATCCATCTACCAAAGAAAAGTCAGGAATTATATGAGAAAAATTACAAAACACTTGCCACAAAAATAAAATCAGATTTAAATAATTGGAAAGACATTCAATGCTCTTGGATAGGCCGAGCGAATATAATAAAGATGACAATACTCCCCAAACTAATTTATTTATTTAGTGCTATACCAATCAGACTCCCAAGAAACTATTTCAATGACCTAGAAAAAATAACAACAAAATTCATATGGAAGAATAAAAGGTCGAGAATTGCAAGGGAACTAATGAAAAAAAAAACTCAGAGGAAGGTGGTCTAAGTGTACCTGATCTAAAGCTATATTATATAGCAGCAGTCACCAAAACCATTTGGTATTGTCTAAGAAATAGACCGGTAGATCAGTGGAACAGATTAGATACAAAGGACAAAAAAGGGTACATCTATAGCAATCTAATCTTTGACAACCCAAAGATTCAACATTAGGGATAAAAATTCATTATTCGGAAAAAACTGTTGGGAAAACTGGAAATTAGTATGGCAGAAATTAGATATGGATCCACACTTAACACCATATACCAAGATAAGATCAAAATGGGTCCATGATTTAGGCATAAAGAGGGAAATAATAAATAGATTAGAGGAACAGAGGATAATCTACCTCTCAGACTTGTGGAGGAGGAAGGAATTTATGACCAGAGGAGAACTAGAGATCATTATTGATCACAAAATAGAAGATTTTGATTACATCAAACTAAAAAGTTTCTGTACAAATAATACTAATGCAAACAAAATTAGAAGGGAAGTAACAAATTGGGAAAATATTTTTAAAAACAAAGGTTCTGACAAAGGTCTCATTTCCAAAATATATAGAGAACTGACCCTAATTTATAAGAAACCGAACCATTCTCCAATTGATAAATGGTCAAAGGATATGAACAGACAATTCTCAGAGGAAGAAATTGAAATCTATATCCACTCACATGAAAGAGTGTTCCAAATCACTACTGATCAGAGAAATGCAAATTAAGACCACTCTGAGATACCACTACACACCTGTCAGATTGGCTAAGATGACAGGAACAAATAATGATGAATGTTGGAGGGGATGTGGAAAAACTGGGACACTGATACATTGCTGGTGGAGTTGCGAAAGAATCCAGCCATTCTGGAGAGCAATCTGGAATTATGCCCAAAAAGTTATCAAACTGTGCATACCCTTTGACCCAGCAGCGCTACTACTGGGATTATATCCCAAAGAAATACTAAAGAGAGGAAAGAGACATATATGTGCCAAAATGTTTGTGGCAGCTCTTTTTGTTGTAGCTAGAAACTGGAAGATGAATGGATGTCCATCAGTTGGAGAATGGTTGGGTAAATTGTGGTATATGAAGGTTATGGAATATTATTGCTCTGTAAGAAATGACCAGCAGGAGGAATACAGAGAGGCCTGGAGAGACTTAAATCAACTGATGCTGAGTGAAATGAGCAGAACCAGAAGATCACTGTACACTTCAACAACAATACTGTATGAGGATGTATTCTGATGGAAGTGGAAATCTTCAACATAAAGAAGATCCAACTCACTTCCAGTTGATCAATGATGGACAGAGGTAGCTACACCCAGAGAAGAAACACTGGGAAGTGAATGTAAATTGTTAGCACTAATATCTGTCTGCCCAGGTTGCATGTACCTTCGGATTCTAATGTTTATTGTGCAACAAGAAAATGATATTCACACACATGTATTGTACCTAGACTATATTGTAACACATGTAAAATGTATGGGATTGCCTGTCATCGGGAGGAGGGAATAGAGGGAGGGGGGGTAATTTGGAAAAATGAATACAAGGGATAATATTATAAAAAATATATATATATATATATATATATATATGGTCAAAGGATATGAACACAATTTTCAAATGAAGAAATTAAAAAAAAAAATGCAAATTAAGGCAACTGAGATAACACTACAAATCTCTCAGATTGGCTAAGATGACAGGAAAAGATAATGACTAATGTTGGAGGTGATGTGGGAAAACTGGGACAGCTGATGCATTGTTGGTGGAGTTGCAAATGATTCCAACCATTCTGGAGAGCAATCTGGAATTATGCCCAAAAAGTTATTAAACTATGCATACCCTTTGATCCAGCAGTGTTTCTCCTGGGCTTATATCCCAAAGAGATCTTAAAGGAGGGAAAGGAGCTCCATGCACAAAAATATTTGTGGCAGCCCTTTTTTTGGTGGCAAGAAACTGGAAACTGAATAGATGCCCATCAATTGGAAAATCACTGAATAAATTATGGTATATTAATGTTATGAAATATCATTGTTATATAAGAAATGACCAACAGGATGATTTTGGAGAGGCCTGGAGAGACTTACTTGAACTGATGCTAAGTGAAATGAGCAGAACCAGGAGATCATTATATACAGTAACAACAAGATTATACGAAGATCAGTTCTGATAGATGTGGCTCTCCTCAACAATGAGATGATTCAAACCAGTTCCAAGTATTCTGTAATGTAGAGAGTCAGCTATATCCACAGAGAGAAGTATGGGAAATTAGTGTAGATCAGAACACTGCAGTTTAATTCTTTCTTTTATTATTGGCTTGCATTTTTGTTTTTCTTCACAGGTTTTTTTTTTTTTCTTTCTTTATAGATCCAATTTTTCTTGTGCAGGAAGATAACTATATAAATATCTATACATATATTGGAAATAACATATATTTTAACAAATTTAATATATATTGGACTATCTGCCATCTAGGGGAGAGGATGGGAGAAAGGTGGGGAAATTTTGGAACAGAAGATTTAACAAGGATCATTGTTGAAAAATTACCTATGCATATATTTTGTAAAGAAAAAGCTATAATAATAATAATAATAATAATAATAATAATAAAACAAAATAAATTAAAATAAATAATAATAAAAACATAATAAAATTCTCTGTGATATTTGACCTGTACATACCCTGCTAGATATGTAGGAAATGGAGGTTAAAAAATAGAAATTAAAAAAAATTATTTACCAAAATATTCATTGCATTACTTCTTGTGGCAACAAAGGACTCAGAACAAATATGGTGCCAGCCATTTGGAGAATGTTTAAACATATTTTGGCATATGAATAAAATTTTGACACAAATATTCTATGAATAGAATATTTGAAACCAAATATAAATAATTTATAGAACCATAAGAAGACTCCTTTGAGTTGTCATTCTGAAAAATTCTAAAATTCTGAATTCTGAAAAAGAATCATGAAAATGAAAAGGAAGTGATAAAATAAAACAGAATTAAGTAATTAAAATAGATCAAGTTTGTTCCTGGGACTGACTTAATAAAATTATCAAAGACAACTAATCGTGAACATTTTTATTAAAAAAAAAAAAAAAAAAAAAAACTTATTTTACTTGTGTTGCAGGTCTGATCTTCTGAGTAATGGTGGGGTAGGATGAGGGACTTTAGTGACCATCTGATTTGCTCTCAGATGAGACTAAAATTTATGCTAAGACTTCCATAGGCAGTTAAAAGATGACAGAGTTAAGGAAGCACTCAGCCACGCTGTCCCAATATTCCCCACTAAACAACTTGAAAATTATAATCCCTGAGTGAAGCAAGAAAAACAGGAATACACTGTAGACAATAACAGTAAGAATGTGCAATGGTCACTTCTGAAAGACTTGTTTCTTCTCAGTGGTTCAATGGTCCAAAGCAATCTCAATAGACTTTGGACAGAAGCCATCATCAGCATCTGGAAAAAGAACTAAGAAGTCAGAATGTAAGTCAACACATACCATATTCACTTCTTTTTTCTGTTTTGTTTTTTTTTTTTTCTTTTTGATCTCTCCCATGGTTTATTCCTTTTTGCTCTGATGTTTTCCCCAACATGATTCATAAAGCAACATGTGTTAAAATAAATAAGTTTTAAACCCCCCAGATAAAATAAAAGTGTATATCAAATTGAATTCTAAAGTGTCAAAATTCACAAATGTTCAAGGTGAAATCAAGAGATTAATAAGATCTATGTCATAAGGATGGAGGCTAGACCAGAGTCCACTATAGTATGTGTGGTTAGACAAAAGTGGTGATGAAAGAAGCTGTAGGAGCTTTGGGAGTTCTGAATGCAGAGATGGTAAGGAGACTTGGTCACTAGTCAGGGAAAAAAAAATAGAAGGCATCCGTATGCTTGCATTAGATACATGAGCAGCTATTGCTTGACAGCTTCATTGAAATAACAACTTCTGGCTGAGAAATCAAAGCTCAGCAAGATCACTTTCAGTCAAAAGAGAAGCAGGAATAATGAGGAATAGTATGGCTTTAAGTAATAAAGGATCAGGGATCCTGAGTAGAAATATCCCCATGTTATTCTCATTCTCCACTGTTACTGAAACCAACTTTTGTAAAGTTCAAAATCAACAAATGAGCAAACAGCAAAAGTAAACAAATACAAAATAACATAATAACAAAAAGCTACTATAGTGACAGGGAAGATCTATACAAATTCAGAAGAATAAAATAAAATCATAATAGATAAAAGCATCAAAGAAAAATATAAATATATATATATATGTATTATATATATGTACATATATATATATATAATATGTAAATAAAAAATAAAAAATATGTAAAATAACAAGAATTTCCCAAAGAGGTAAAATTGACTTTCAAAATTAAATAAGAATGATAGAGGGGGCAAGAGTTAAATGAAAAAAATCTTGAAAATGCAATTAATAAATTAGCAAAAGATCCACAAAAACTGAAGAAAATCACCTTAATAATTATTGTTGGCCAATTTTTTTTTAAAAAAGTAGTATGAAAACCAGCAATGAAAATAATTACTTAAAAAGCAGAAGTGACTACATGAACAAAAGATGTGCAAGACCTCACTAAAAATAATTTCTTAAAAATTAAAATTGTCCAAATAGAAACTAATGATTTTATAAGATATTTAAAAAACAATAAAACAAAGTCAAAAGAACAACAACTAAGATAGACAATATCAAAAACCTTATTGGAAAACTCCTTGCCTAGAAAATAGTTTGAGAAGATATAATTTAAGAATCAATGGAGCACTTGAAAGACTATCAAAAGTGATCCTAGATATAATAGTTCAATAAACAATTAAGGAAAAGGACCCTTATATCATGGAATCAGAAGGTAAAATAGAAATTAATAAGAATACACTACTCACCACCTGAAAGATATATGAAAATAACAACTCCCAGCAATATTATACAGCTCCTAGTTCAAAAGTGAATATATTTGACAGCAAGAAAAATGTCACTCAAATATAATGAATCCACATTCAGAATAACATAAAATTTAATAGCTATCATATTAAAGATCAAAGGCTTAGAATATGATATTCTAGAAAGCAAAATAGCTGAGATTAATACTAAGAATAATCCAACCAGAAAAAATTGACCACAATACTTCAAGAAAAAAGGAAAAAAAAAAAGAAAACATGTTACAAATGATATTAGAAAAAAACAAACACAAATCACATAAATAAAAAAATTGCCTATTTCTCAAAGTTGTCTCTCAAATCCTAAAGGGAAAAAAGATTATTTTCTGGAACCATTGGCCACTAACATGATTAATAATTGGTAAAGTAGAACCAAGGAGACTACTACATCCCTGTCAGGATATGTAATAGCAAATATTTAATTACTTACTTACTGTTACACAACTAGTGTCAGAGCCAGAATACAAACCTGATACCAAAACTAGTATTTAGAGATCTCCATCTATTCATACTTTGGCAGATACATGATTTTATCAATGTGGATAAACCTTCCAATGGGGCATATCATAATCTACCCAGACCTGGGCATGTTCTGAAATTTTGGTCTATGTCCTCCTATGAATCCACCACAGGGTATAGATTTACAAAATCAGATTCAACCTTTCTGGATAACTTCCTATAAGAAGCACTTCTCTCCTAAAACTCACATCTATATATAATTCCCAAAATTGCTGATTTTACAAGAGTTTGCCACTATATCCCATTATAACACTTCCTAAAATATTATTGCCAAAGGTATAAGAGGAAATTTAAAATTATATGAATACATCCCAGAAACCTAAGAAATTTTTTTTTAATATTTGAGAAATATCCCTTCTAAATGAGAATTAATGAACTGATTTGATGGGAACTAAATGTACATGGTTAGATTTTGCAAATCAGTTACAAATGCTTGTCATCTGATTAAGGAATTTTGCTGAGGTAGTTCTATATCCACTTGAAACTAAGCTACATAGTCAGCCATATCAAGGTATCTCTGCATTCCAGCCAAATTTTCAATGAAATTTGAGAATATGGAATGTCAAAATTGATCCATTTAAAACAAACAAAAACAAAAACAGACCATCAAATAGTACATTTCATTCAGAGTATAAAAATAAATTATTATAGAAATTTGATGAGAATATAAATTACTTTGAGATTGCTACTACCTTAAATTTTTGCACTTTAATTTTTAAATACATGCTTGTTAACTAATAATTTAGCATTAACCTAATATATTTAAGTAATATTCTGGGATGACTAAGATGTACTTTTTTTCCCAAAAAGTAATAGAGAAATCCTCTTCACCATTCCCTTAAATGAATAACAATCCATAATCTAAAATTACAAATGTATATTATGATATACATAACTTACAGATAGTAGTACGTGTTTTTTAAAATTATTGTTTCTTTCCCTCTAAAGATAAATGGGGAAAACCTATGATAATTAAACAATTTAATGATATTCTCAAATAAATTTTATCTGAAATAACTAACTTACAGTGGTTAGGAAGTTGCTGTATTTATTTGATATAAAGACAGTCTCACAAATGATATGGAATCACAGGTTTTTAGAAATGGAAGGAATCTCATGATAAAAATCATTTAGGAATAGTAACAAACCTTTGCTTGAAGAAGTCAAAGAGGAAAACCAATGTCTATTGAAGTAGCCAAATTTCTTTTTAAATCTCAAGTCCAAAAATACCTGTAGAGTCTCTAGCATTACTGATATATTTCAGTGCTCTGGGATTAAAAAGTTCAAAATAAAAGTCTTTGAAATGGTTGAAAACAAGTAAATGTCCCACCAAAATGTTATCTTACCTACATTAAATATATCCTAATACTCAGAGACATGAATTTGAAACTATTCACCTTCCAGAATATTCTCTTCTCAAGTCTCTTCAATTAATGAATCTTGAAATAGAATACCTGCTATATCCTGCAAAACTTTTACCTTTTTATTTCTGTATATAATGCCTTTAAATGTATCCTTGGATCACATGAGCTTTTTTTGCTTGTATATAACACTATTGGGTTACAATTGAACTATCAGAGACTATATTAAAATCCACAGGTTTTTTGGGAGAGGGGCTACTTTTATATTTTTCCTAATAAACTCCTTCCTAACTATGCTTTTTTTAATCTTGTATTTTAAGGTGATTTTTGATCCTATGATTAAACTTTATAATCTCACTCTTCCATAGGTGATTCATAATCTTGTTTTTTAAGCATAGTAATTTTGCCTCAGGAAGTAAAAGGGTAGGAAGTAAAGGGGTAAAAAGGCATAATGTTAGAGTATAAGACTGCAACTAGAAATGACAGAAGCATATAGTTTTATTTCTTTTTTTTTATTTACAAACATATGTATGGGTAATTTTTCCAACATTGATCCTTGCAAAACCATTTGTTGCAAATTTCCCCCCTTCCCCCTCCCCTCCACCCTTTCCTTAGTTGGCAGGTAGTCCAATGCATGTTAAATATGTTGAAATACATGTTAAATTCAATATATGTATACATATTTATATAGTTATCTTGCTGCACAAGAAAGGAAAAAAAAAACTAAGAAAGAAAACAAAATGCAAGCAAGCAAACAAGAAAAAGAGTGAAAATGCTATGTTGTGAACCACAGTCAGTTCCTACAATCCTCTCTCTGAGTGTAGATGGTTCTCTTCATTACAGTTAGATCTAGTTTAAATCATCTCATTGTTGAGGAGAGCCACATATCCATCAGAATTGATCATCTTATAATTTTGTTGTTGTCATGTACAATGATCTCCTTGTTCTGCCCATTTCACTCAGCATCAGTTAATGTAAGTCTCTCCAGGCCTTTCTGAAATCATCCTGATGGTCAGCTCTTACAGAACAGTAATATTCCATAACATACATATATCATAATTTATTCAATCATTCTTCAACTGATGGGCATCCACTCAGTTTCCAGTTTCTGGCCACTACAAAGAGGGCTGCCACAAACAGTTTTGCATATGTGGGTCCTTTTCCCTTCTTTAAGATCGCTTTGGGGTATAAGCCCAGTAGTAGGACTGCTGGATCAAAGGGTATGCACAGTTTGATAACTTTTTGAGCATAGTTCCAAATTGTTCTCCAGAATGGTTGTATCCGGTCATAGTTCCACCAACAATGTATCAGTGTCCCAGTTTTCCCACATCTCCTCCAACATTTATCATTATATTTTCCTGTCCTCTTAGCCAATCTGAGAGGTGTGTAGTGATATCTCAGAATTGTCTTAATTTGCATTTCTCTGATCAGTAGTGATTAGGAACACCTTTTCATGTAGCTATGAATAGTTTCAATTTCTTCATCTGAAAATTGTCTATTCATGTTCTTTGACCATTTATTAATAAGAGAATTGCTTGAACTGTTATAAATTTGAGTCAATTCTCTATATATTTTAGAAATGAGGCTTTATTAAAGCCTTTAGATATAAAAAATGTTTCCTAGTTATTGAAGCATATTGTTTTACGTAAATATAGCTAATATGTATATAGAATTTAATGATATGTCAAGCACTGCACAAATGTATACAAATATTGTCCCATTTCATCCTCACAACATAACTAAATATTGTTCCCATTTTATAATGAGCAGACATGCAGAGGCTAAGCGACTTGTTTGGGTTCTCTAACCTAGCAGGTGTCTGGAACTAAATTTGAAATCAGTTGCTCTATTATTTGCATGTCCTGTTACAACCACACTAACCATCCTTCACTAACAAAATGCTCATTACTCAGGGGCTGAGACAATGTGATGGAAGAAAAGTACTGCCTTTATGGATAGCACTTGTAGTATTCTATTGTTTTCTTCTTATAATTAATAGTACTCTTTTGACTTTGCTCTTACATCTAAATCAGTAATCAATCTATAAACATGTATTAAGTGCCTACTCAACATGCTACTGTGTACCATACTTTTAATTCACTTTCAGAATTTAAGTTTTAAGAAAGATCATTCTTTTCTTTGTAAATTATTTATTCCTACTGAGGATATTTGAAATTTTAGTCCTGTGTTTATCTGCATAGCATAGAGAATTACTTACTGCTCAGGAATTTTCCCAATGCTTCATTCTAGGAAGTAAATACACTAGGTACAGGTGGGATGGAAAGTACAAGCTGCTGCTATACCATTTTTCTCTTAATTTTTATAATCAGAAGAGCAAGGGATTAAAGGTAGGTGTTCTATTGATACAGATAGTCAACATAAGGCAAAAGGAAGTGAATGACACATAGGGAGTTCCTTAACTTCAGGTATTCTATGGCATGGTGGACAATGACCATGATTTCCATATATCATAGTAATCTATTTGTTCTAGTTGTGGTAGATCAAATAGAATCTTTAGGGTTCTTTGACATTCTGAACACAGACAATGCTACAGCAAAAAAAGCCAAACATCAATAATATTTTGAAATATAATAAAATACTATTATTTTTTGTTTTCATGTGAGAAGTGTCAATTTCTATGGTTTTCATTTGAAATGTAACATTATGTGGAAGAATTGAAATGGTAAGCAGAGAACTAAAGTTTTTAAAAGTTGTGCAGTTCTTAAATAAGCAAACCTTATTTTCCACAGTGTTCAGTCGACATTCAATTCCATTATGAAGCCTAGAAGAAATAATGTAGAAATCAATGTGGACTTTGAAAGAAAGGGGGAAATAATGTGCAATAATTGGTTTATCTCCTTTAGGAATACTACACTGCAAAAATCCTATTGACTGTACTTTTCTCACATTATTTTTCAGTATTATAGAAAGGATTCACTATTTTCCCTGAAAGTATTATTAGATTAGTAATTTGCTTTTCAGTACCAGAATTTATATAAAGTTTCTGTCAGTGAACAGGTTGTTCTTTTATTTCTGTCCCACCTATTACAACTAATCAATTGTTACCTCATGCCTCATTTTTAAAATAGCATTCCCTTTGGTCTCTCTGACTTACTATCTCCAAATTTCAATATTTTTTTAACCATTACAAAACTGGCTTGCTTTTTATCATATCACTCTTTGTCTAAAAACGAACAAATACATAAAAATAAATTTTGAAAAAATCAAATTCATTCATTATATACCAAGAATAGACTACTTCAAGCCTGGCATTTGAGACTTTCTATGATCATATATTTGTTACAAATCTTCTAGATTCTGGGAAAATATGTTTAATCATTATTCCCTAATTTTACCTGTGCTTCCCTGCTACCATGCATCATGATATCCTTTCTGCTCCAGCACATTCCATTCCTATCTATTTTAATTATATTTCCCTTATAAGGTCTAATTATAATGCTACCTCTTCAGGAAGACTTCCCTCATTACTTTTGTTGGAACTGATTTTTCTGCTTGAATTATTTTACCTTATATAATCCAGCTGTTGTTACATATCTCTATTGATTGTAGTCATTTTTAGTCATCCCCAACCAATAGGGAATTGTAAGTTCTTTTTTAATGCATTTCCTATATAAACACAATCCTTCCTAAAGAGTAGTCACTCATTATATATTTGTTGAATAAATGGAGGAGAGAAAAAGGTAAAAGTGAACAAAGTAGGAAGAAAAAAGGCATATTTCCTAGAGATCCAGGTCCTGATTAAAAATATAAGATGTTCCACTAGAGGCAACTTACAAGTTAAACAATAGAAAAACATATTCTCAATTCTTAGGGCCTCACTATTAAAGATTTTACTATTCGAATATAAATATAACAGCCCTTCATATTAATATAGTGCTCCACAATTTCACAAAGTCCTTACTTTATTAGAATACTGTGATGTAACACGTAAAGTTATTATCTTCATTTTATAAAAGAAAGAGCTTAGGTCTTTCCTTTATATACCTTTCATTTTATTGAAGAGAATATAATAATTTTGATCCATCTCTGATTAGCTCATGTTGGATAATGGGTAGGAAGAAAATTGTAGAAAAGGTAGGGAGAGGGACCACAGGATATCAGGAGTCACCCCTATGATAAATGGGAGGGTGGGTAGCCTTCACCCAAAACAATTAACTCATATAAACTTCTGTAAAGAATAGAGAAAAATAACTTTCAGGCTTGAGATTTAAAGAAAGATATTTATTATGAAAATTAGTCATTTGTTCCAAGGATATTTAATATTTTACACTTATGTATATAGGTAAAGAATAAACTCTTAGTTTTTTTGTAAACCACTATCTAAGAATTAATGGTCATTTAGACAACAATTAAAATGCCTTTTTTGCTTAGCAAGTTCTTTATTTTCATAGAAAGCACAAATCAAGAATGTAAATAAGTTCTAAGATGAAATTTCTCCATTTAATTCACACTGTTTATTGTCTGCAGTGGTGGATAGAAAAAAAGTGGGAGGAAAAATCTCCATTCTATAGAACTTTGCCAACTTACTTGGAAAACAAGAAAATGAAACATTCAAACCAAGAAAATAGCCTCTAATGCACATCCTCCTCCAATCCTTTATTGTGATATGGAAATACTCTTTGGTTCCTCAAAGCTCTGCCATTAGCACACAAGTTCTAGTATACAGCTTCATGGTGCATGGTAGTCTGGTAAAATGGCTTTGATAATGACCATGGATCAGTCATCCTAAACCAGCGTAATGAAGTGAAAAGAGACAACATTAGAATGTTGGACAAGCAGCCATACTTTTGTTTGGTTTTGTTTTGAGACACTACTATTAAGGAAAACCATTCCCAAAGATATGGAGCTATCATCATCATTGATAGGAAGAGTACAAGTAATGA
This sequence comes from Sminthopsis crassicaudata, assembly GCF_048593235.1. Taxonomy (NCBI): domain Eukaryota; kingdom Metazoa; phylum Chordata; class Mammalia; order Dasyuromorphia; family Dasyuridae; genus Sminthopsis; species Sminthopsis crassicaudata. The sequence continues at coordinate 56,611,141 of NC_133622.1, read as the reverse complement.
TGAAATCACAACTCTTTGGAATGAGAGAGCATTTGAAATTGTATTGAAATCAATGCTAGTGCTCACAATTTAAAATGAAGTATTCTAAACTAAGATTCAAAAAAGAGTTAAAATTTAGGTTATAATTAGATTTGGTTATATTTTTGGTAGGCTAAAAAGTGATAGGGAGGGAATTTTTATTGCAATAACAATATAGGCAAGGCTCTAACTTAATTGCATATATATATGCCTCCTCCATTACATTCACAATTCTATGTGAGAAAGTAAGATTTTCATAGAAAATGTCTCTGAGTCCCCAAAATCTAGTTCAATGCCTTGAACATTGCATAGAATTAATACAAGTTGGCTGAATTAAAACGAAACTAGGATATATATGCTGCACTGGGAGAAGAGAGGAAGTTAGTATTGTATTGGTGAATACTACAACTTAAGATTGTGAATAATTTGGAATTCCAGATTGAAGTAGCAAATTTATTCAATTTCTATTTTTTATTTTTATTTATTTTTTAATACACATTGATTTATGAATCATGTTCAAAGTACCATGGGAAACAAAAACCATGAGGGAGAAGGAAAAAAAAAAAAGAAAGAAAAAATTGTAAATAGAGTTCTGGGGATAGGAACTCTAAGAAAGTGTCACAGGCAGAAAAGGCAGGTCAGCCCAGCTCAGAAAGACTTGAAGAAAGCTGGTGAGAGGCTCTTAATCACAGCAGATCAGGAACTCAGACCCTTGTCCTGACTCAGCAGAGGAGCACAGCAGGAAGCAGCCTCCAGTCCCAGTTCAGGAGGCAAACTGGGAAAAATCAGGCTATTTCTGAACAGAGCAGGCAAAGCTACCCTGCAAACATAAGAGGGAACTGTGCTCAAAGCTGAGGCTCAAAGCTGCACTGGAAATTTGGGACAGAACCTCTTATACACCAGTAGCAGGATTCCATCTTAAATGTAAAACAAAAATAAAGAAAGAAAATGAGCAAGAAACAGAAAAGAACCTTAACCATAGAAAACAACTACAGTGACAAGGCTGACCAAAACACAAATTCAGACGAGGACAGAATATCCACAGAAGGAATCTCAAAGAGTGACATAAATTGGTCTCAAGCCTAAAGAGACTCCTTGGAAATGTTCAAAAAAAAAAAAAAAAAAAAAAAGAACTTCAAAAGGAAAATAAGAGAGGTAGAAGAAAAATGAGAAAGAAAATGATGAGAGGTACGCATGAAAGAGTCAACAGTTTGGAAAAGGAAGGACAACTTGTTTGGAGAAAATAACTTAAACATTAGAATAAAAAAATGGAAAAAGAGCTAAAAAAATACCTGAAGAAAATTACACATTAAAAACTAGAATAGGACATATGGAAGCTAATGATTTTGTGAGACAACAAGAATCATTCAAACAAATTAAAAAGAATGAAAACATGGAAGAAAATGAGAAATACCTCATTTTCAAAACAGCTATCCTGGAAAATAGTTCCAGAGAGAACAATTAAAAACCACTGGCCTACTTGAAAGCCATTACCAAAAAAAGAAAAAAAAAGCCTGTATAGTATTCTACAGGAGATCATTAAGGAAAACTTCATCAATATTGAACAGAGGGGAAAATACTCATTGGAAGAATCCATCAATCACTTTTGAAAAGAAATACTATAAGGAAAACACCAAAGAAACATTATTGCAAAACTATATATATAGATAGACATATATATATATATATATATATATATATATATATATATATATATATACATGTAGATATAGATATATAGATAGAGATAGATAGATATAGATATACATATAGATATAGATAGATAAATATATAGATATATTTAAGAGTTCACTGTTTACATCCCTAGATAGGAAAAGAGTAACTATTGGGAACTGAATCTTTACTGGGGCAGACAGAGGAGATCATCACATGGAATAAGAGTGTGATTGTGAATGGACTTTCATATGGTGAAATTAAGGAGTGGAAAAAAAAAAGAAGGGAGGGAGATGAGCATTGCTTGAAGCCTGATTTCATCCATTTTGTCTTCAAGAGGGAATAACTTAATCATTCAGTTGGGTATAGAAATTCCTTTAATCCAAAAAAGAATTAGAAGGAGGAGGGAAAAAAAAGGAGGGACAGGATAGAAGGGAGGCCAGAAACTCTAGATAAAAAAGGTAAGAAAAGGAGATGTTTTAAGTCATTTACAGGAAGAAATGGACAGCAAAACTATTCTAGTGAATTACTTCAAACTTCCTTTCCCAGAATCAGACAAATTTAACTGCAAAATAAACAAGAACCAAACTAAAGAGATCAGTATGATCCTATAAAATCTAGACCTCTGGAGAAAATTGAACAGGGACAAAAAGTAATACACTTTTTTTCTCACTAGTACATGGCACCTGCACACAAACTGATCATTTATTGGGGCATAAAAATCTCACAATCAAATGCAGAAAGGCAGACATAATAAATGCTTTATTTTCAGACCATAATGCATATATATAATTATTGTCAATTTGATATGGAACTTAACAAGTACACTAAATTAGGTAGAATTGTCACTTTTAGTGCATCACCTTGACCTATCCATGAGTAATTGATATTTTTCGAAAGATTTTGATCTGATTTTATTTGTGTGAGAAATGTTTTGTAATTGTGTTCATATATTTCTTGGGTTTGTTTTGGCAGATAGATACCTAAATATTTTATTTACCTAAATTATTTTATTTCATTTTTCAAGGTTATAGAATTTTTTTATTATTAAAGTTTTGTATTTTCAAAACTTATGCACAAATAGTTTTCAACATTCACCCTTGATAAAGCTTTTATTCCAAATTTTTTTTCTGTCTCTATCACCCACAGGCTCCCCTAGAAGGCAAGTAATCCAATATATATTAAACATGTCCATTTTTTTCAATACATATTTCCACAATTATGCTGCATAAGAAAAATCAGATCTAAAAGGAAAAAAAAAGGAGAAAGAAAACAAAATGCAAACAAACAACAAAAATATTGAAAATATTATGCTGTGATCCACATTCAATCTCCACAGACTTCTCTCTGAGGGTAGGTGGCATCTTTTCATCACAACTGACCTGAATCACCCAGCTGTTGAAAAGAATAACATCCATCAGAATTGATTATCCAATACTATTGTAATTGCTGTGAGCAATGATCTGGTCCTACTCACTTTATTTAGCATCAGTTCATGTATCTCTAGACCTCATCATCCTGCTGATGGTTTCTTATAAAACAATAATATTCCATAACATTCATGTACCATAACTTTTCAGCCATTCTCCAATGATGAGCATCTATTCAGTTTCCAGTTCCTTGCCATTACAAAAAAAGCTGCAACAAACATTTTTGCACATGTGGGTCCCTTTCCTTACTTTATGATCTCTTTGGGATACAGACATAGTAGAAACATTTGTAGATTAATGGGTATGCTCAGTTTTATAGCCCTTTGGCATAGTTCCAAATTGCTCTGGAGAATGGTTAAATCAGTTCACAACTCCACTAACAATGTATTAGTGTCCCAGTTTTCCCACATTCCCTACATTTGTCATTATCTTTTCCTGAATCTTAGCCAATTTGAGATGTATCTACATTTTAAAAATAGAATTTCTCTTTCTATCTCTTATTGCTTGTTTTGTCAGTAATACATAGAAATGATGATAATTTTCTAGGTTTATTCTATATTCTGTAACTTTGCTAAAGCAATTCATTAATTTCATTTTACTTTCTTATTTCTCAAGCCAGCATTTACAATGTTGACAACAAGCCAAGTTTCAACAAGCCAACAATATTCAATGATAAGTAATAGTGGTGATAGTACACACTGTTTCATCCCTGATCATAGTAGGAATTTATCTACTTTCTCTCCATTACAAATAATGATTGTAGTTGGCATTAGACAGATAATGCTTGTTATTTTAAGGAAAGTTCCCTTTATCCCTATGCTCTCTAGTATTTTTAATAGTATGGGATGCTGTATTTTGTCAAAAGCTTTTTTCTGCATTCATTTAGATTATAATATGATTTCTGTTGGTTTTATTATTGACATGTTAAATTATTGTAATATTGAACCAGCCATGCATTTCTGGTATAAAGCCCATTTGTTCTGTCCTATTGATAAGTTGCTGTGATCTGTTAACATTTTATTTAAAATTTTTACATCAATATATATTGAAGAGGTTGGTCTTTAATTTTCTTTCTGTGTTTTGGCTATTCCTGTTCCAAGCATCACTATGGTATTTGTGTCAAAGAAGGAATTTGGCAGGACTCATTCTTCACCGAGTTTTTAAAAAAAATAGTTTACATAATATTGGAATTAGTTGGTTTTTAAATGTTGGGTCGAATTTACTTGTGAATATATCTGGTCCTGGAAATTTTTTTAGGGTGTTCATTAATGGCTTGTTCAATTTCTTTTTTCTAAAATTGGTTAATTATTATTATTTTTCTTTTTTCTATTAAGCTAGGCAATTTATACTTTTGTAACTATTCATCCATTTTAATTAGATTACCAGATTTGCAGTCATACAATTGGGCAAAATAGTTCCTAATTATAACTTAATTTTTTTCTTTCATGGGAAATTCATTCTTTTCATTTTTGAAGCTGATGATTTTTTTACTGTCTTTTTTCTGATGAAATTATCCAAAAGGTTTCTTTATTTTGTTTTTATTTTTTGATAAACTAACTCTTAATATAATTAATTAGTTCAATAGCTTTCTTAGTTTTATTTTTTTAAATCTCTCCTTTGAGTTTCAGAATTTCCAATTTGGTATTTGATTGGGCTTTGATAATTTGTTCTTTATCTAGCTTCATTAATTATATATCCAATTCATTGAACTTCTCTTTCTCTATTTTATTCATGTAGCTTTGTAGAGATAGAAAATTTCTCCTAAGAATTGCTTTGAATGCATTCCATAAGTTTTGGTATGTTTTCTCATTATTGTCGTTCTCTTGGAAGCAATTATGAATTGTTTCTTTGATCTTGTTTAATCTAAATATGGTTCTTTAAAATTAAATTATTTTATTTCTAATTGGTTTTTACTCTACTACCCCTGTCTCATTAGTGAATATAAATTTTATTCCATCGTAGTCTGAAAATGAAGCATTTATTATGTCTGCCTTTCTGTACTTGATTTTGAGGTTTAATGCCCCAATACATGAGCCGTTTGTTTATAGGTGTCATATATTGCCAAGAAATGTGTATTCTTTTCTGTCCCTTTTCAGTTTTCTACAGTGGAATATCATATAAAGATTTTACAGGATTTATTTAACTCTCTAATTTCTTGTTTATTTTGTGGTTAGATTTGTTTGATTCTGAGAAGAAAAGTAGAGGTCCTCAACTAATATAGTTTTGCTATCAATCTCTTCCTTTAACTGACTTAAAATCTTCTCTTGGAATTTTTATGTTCTAGGACTTGGTACATATACATTTATTATCATTATAATTTCATTCTGTATAGCACCCTTTAATAAGATGTAGTTCCTCCCTTATCCTTTTTAATTAGATCTACTTTTACTTTTGGTTTATTTGACATCAGAATTGCTACCACTGCTTTTAAAAAAAATAAATAAATAAAATTCAGCTTAATTATAATAAACTCTGTTCCAGCCTTTTACTTTTATTCTGTATGTATCTCTCTGTGTCAAATATATTTCTTATAAACAACCTATTATAAAATTCTATTTTTTAATTCAATCTGCTATTGGCTTCAGTTTTATAGGAGGGTTATCGCATTCACATTTACAGTAATGATTATTACTGTAATGTAATTATGTCTGTATTTTCCTCCATTTATTTTCTCCACTGTAAACACTTTTGTTCTCTCTTTCCTCCCTGTCTTTAATTCATCCCACCTACTTTCTATTACCCCTTCCCCCATTCTCTTGCCTTTTTTTCCTAATGTTTTTGCCCTCCCTTCTATCCAGCTACCCTTTTATTTCCTCTTTCTCCTCCTACTTTTATATAGGGTTAGAGAAATGTCTATACCCAACTGAATGATTAAGTTATTCACTCTCTGAGCCAAAACTGATGAGATCTAGCTTCAGTCAAAGCTCTTCTCCTTCCTTTCTTTCCCTTGATTGAAATAGGTCTTTTGTGCCTTTTCACAAGATCTAATTTGTCCCATTATACTCCCTACCTCTTTTTCCAGTACAAACCTTTTTCCACACTTGGAAAATGTCTTTGTCTTTGATATCATCACATCAGAGTCCATTCACAACCCACACCCACAGTCCATGTGATGTCCCCCTCTGTCTGCCCCAGTGACAGATAGAGTCCTCAAGAGTTATAGGTATTGTTTTTCTATCTAGGGATGTAAACTGTTTAACATATACATACATACATACATATATATACACACATATAACATATATATATATATATACATATATATGTATATATATATTTTTTTTTGGGGGGGGGTCTGGTACCTTGCAGTATTTTTCTTTTCCTTTTGCTTGTAGTTCTGGAGTTCTGCAATAATATTTCTTGGGGTTTTCCTTGTGGAATCTGTTTCCAAAGGAGATCAGTAGATTTATTTCAGAGGTTATTTCTCCCTCTGTTTCCATGATTTTGGGGCAATTTTTCTTGATGATCTCTTGAAAAATGCTAGCCTGGCTACATTTGGTGATGGAATTCAGTTGGAACAATAATTTTTAAATTGTCTTTTCTGGATCTATTTTCCAGATTGGCTGTTTTTCTAATTCATTTGACTGATTCTTTATGTCCTATAGAACCATTTTCTTCCATTTGCTTTGTTCTAATTATTGATGTGTGATTTTCTTCAATTATCTTTTATATTTTTTCCCCTTTGGTTAATTCTACTCTTGAATTGCTTTCATAGTCATTTTTTTTTTTTATTGCAGTTGGCCGATGGAATTTTTTTAAGTATTTGCTGTCCTTTTCTAACTTGCTGTGTGCCTTTTGCTTATCTCTTATTTCTTTTCTCATTTTTTTTTCTTCTGTCTCATTTATTTGCCTTTTTAAGTCTTTTATGAGAACTTCTAAGAAGCCTCTTTGGCCTTCAGACAAATTTATCTCACTTTTTGAGATTTCCTCTGTTAACATTTTGCCCTTTTCAAAGTTGGTATTTTTGCCTGCCCTCTCAATATAATGGCTTTCTACAGTCAAGGTTCTTTTCTGTTTTTTGCTCATTTTCTTTACTTTTTTTTTTTTTTAACTTTTAAGGTAAAGCTTGCTCCTGGAGTATAGGGGGCGCTGTCCCCAGCTTCCTTTGAAACTCAGCTTTGAATACAGTGACCCCTTGTGTTTGCAGGGGAAGTTTTGCCTGCTCTGACCAGGACACACCCTGATTTCCCAGAGCTTCCCTTCTGAGTAGGGACTGGAGGCTGCCCCCTGCTGTGCTCCTCCATTAATCCAGGACAGAAGGTCTTAGCTGATGATCTGCTATGATTAAGACCCACTCATCAGCTTTCCCAGAGTCTATCTTAGCTGGGATGAAAACCCCTTTCACCCTGGTGAGACTGACCTTTCTTTAACTCCTTCCAATATATCTTGAGCTAGAGAGCGACTCATTGCATCAGACTCTTTTCAGAGGCTAAATTATTCTACTTTTAGTTAAATAAATTGACTGCAAGACTAGTTATGGCTTAAGATATAAAGATACAAATTGATATGAGTGTCACAATGATCATTACCAGGTTCACTGAAGCTAAATATGCCCAGCTCTTCCATATTAAAGTTATTTTAGTTACTGTGTGGCTGATCTGGGTAATTTACTATCAATTTTGTGAAGGCAATTATTAGGGTCTTCTGATCTTTGATATATGTAATCAAAGATTACATTCCATGTTTTCTTTAATACAAAAATAATAGCTTGTCCGTTATTCCACTTTTATTCTGTTTTATCCACGGTTACATATACTGAAGCGAGCCATTCTTAGTAAGGGCAAAAATCTATTCTGGAAAATAGATCCAGAAAATTTGGTTTTCTGATACACTCCAGTAGATTTCTCCAGGGATACTTCTCCTGGCAAAGTCCTAAATTGACTTATGTCACCATCCTTGTCTGTAGTTATATAGGATAACAGAAGCAGCCTGGAAGGACCCAAAGAAGATTTAAAAGACATCTATTTCTACTCTCTCTTTTAAGGGAAGAAAAGGAGGTTCAGAGGGTTGAGATTATATAGTCAGATACATAGTAAGAATCAAAAATGGAACCTGAATCCAGGCTCTCTGACTTTGAGGATTTCATTTGTTTTGAGCTAGGGTTTATCTCAATCTGACTAGAGATGGGGTGTCCATTCACTGATCTTACTTCACTACTGATTGGCATGGGAGTTTGAACCCTCTCCATTTCCATTATGGGTCATTTCACTCATTTGTAAGCTGCTTGCTTTCCTTCCTTCCCCAAATCCGAGGTGCACCAATTCTAGTGCTAGACTTCATGTGGACACCACAATAATCACTTCAGCTCACAACATGCAAATTCAAAAAATTCATTGGCTCCCATTTTCCCCTAATACTTAATAGAACATGTATCACCACACCTGTCTGCCCATGTCTTTTATTCTCTGCTTTATATGTGCTTTATATATTTATGATCTGCAGTGTGTTACATTTGTGGAAGATTATTTTTTGTTTGTTTGTTTGCTTTAGAAAGTGTTAAAATGTGGCTTAAGCGGGGGGCGGAGCCAAGATGGCGGAGAAGAAACACACTACTCAGTGAACGTCCTCACTCCCTCACAACCAATTAGATAAATTAAGTCTCAAAATTAGCTCAGGACTGATAGATACCACAAGGACTGGAAGCACGACTTACCAGCTGAAGAGAATCTGGAGTTTCAACAGGAAAGGTCAGTTCTCAGGGGAGGAATAAGAAAGACCAGCACAGACGGTGGGGTAGGGGCACACTGCGCCCATTGCGCTGGGAGGGGCTCTGGGATCAGAGAAGCCACTGAGGTAAAGGAATCTGGCACAGGCTGTTAGCTCTTCTCTGCTAATTATTTAGCAGTTCAGAAGAGAAAGCCAAAATATTTTAAAACTCAGATTAGATTCCCCCCCCCCCCCACCCTGGGGCAGACTCGGCACCAGGGGGTGTGGCCTCAGCTACCTCCTGAGAATAGTTAAGAGACTGACAAGTGGGTGGATACGGCCCAAGGCAACACACACGGCCTAGCTTAGCTGGAGGGAGTGGAACTCAGCTCCAGGAAGTCCCAGAGAAGCGGAACCTTTGAACTAGGGACCGCGGTTTCTGGCAGACACTTCCAGTTTGAGCGCAGGGGCTTCTCACATCACCTGCTGCAGACATCCACTCCCCACCCGGACACATAGGCTGGGCTTCGTGCTGTCTTCACTATTCTACGCCCTCAAAGCACAGCAGTGCTAATCACCTCTGAGGCACTTCCAGGGAGGGGGTGGGGAACTCTCTCCCAGAGCTCTCTCTTAGCGCGGGCGCAGGGGCCGCTGCATCCATCCGGTCTGGGAGGAAGCTGGTAAAGAAGTAAATAATTTCCTACCCCAGGGACAGACCCCAAAACATTTTTTAAGTATGAGCAAAAAAGCTAGAAAAACTATAGATTCCTTCTATACAGAGAAAGAGCGGGTATCCAACCCCGAGGAAGTTAACAGCAAAGATTCAGAAGATAACAACCTAAAGGGGAACGATTCCTGCCCCCCATCACATAACTCTCTCCTAGAAGAAGCTCTTAAGAAATTGAGGGAGATTGAAGAAAAATGGGGCAAGGAAAGGGAAGTTATGATAGAGAATAACAACGTCCTGAAATTGGAGTTGGAAAAAATAAAGAATTCACAGGAGATGCAGGGAAACAAAATTAGTGAATTAGAAAAGGTTAAAAAAACACAGGAAAGTAGGATTTCTGAATTGGAAAAGATAAAAAAGTCTCAAGAAAATAGAATTTCTGAATTGGAAAAAGAAAATAATTCTCAAAAAAAAAAAAAATTAGGGAAATGGAAAAAAATTCAATAGAGCAAAATAATTCATTTAAAAACGAAATTGGGCATTTACAAAAAGAACTAAAAACTGTGAAAGAAGAAAATAACTCCTTAAAAGTCAGGATGGAACAAATAGAAATGAATGATTCACAGAGAACCCAAGAATCAGTCAAACAAAACAAAAAAAATGAGAAGCTGGAGAACAACGTCAAATACTTACTGGGAAAATCTATAGACCTGGAAAATAGATCTAGGAGAGATAATCTGCGGATTATTGGACTTCCAGAAAACTATGACCAAAAAAAGAGCCTAGATTCTATTTTACAGAAAATTATCAAAGAGAACTGTCCAGAGATAATAGAAACAGAAGGGAAAGTAGATGTGGAAAGAATTCATCGAACTCCTTCTGAAATAGACCCTAAAAAAAGAACACCACGGAATATTGTGGCTAAGCTGCAGAATTACCACACAAAGGAGAAAATCCTGCAAGCAGCTAGAAAAAAACAATTTAAATACCAAGGTGCCACAATAAGGGTCACCCAAGATCTGGCTGCCTCCACATTAAAAGATAGAAGGGCCTGGAACCTGATATTCCGTAAGGCAAAAGATCAAGGACTGCAACCAAGAATGAACTACCCAGCTAAGTTTAGCATCTTTTTCCACGGAAGAAGATGGTCATTCAATGAAACAGAGGAATTCTATATGTTTCTAAGAAAAAAACCAGACTTAAACAAAAAATTTGATCTACATCCACAAGACTGAAGAGAAACAGAAAAAGGTACACAGAACCCTTGAGAACTGTAACTCTGTTGTGGGTATATAAAAAATACTCAAGGATAATTTGATTTTACTGATATAAAAGAAAAAAAGGGGGGTGTAGTAAAGGGAAGGAGGTCGGTTCAGAAAAAGGGGAAGGAGTGATAAAAAGAGGGAAACTACATCCCAGGAAGAGACATAGAAAATACACCATATCTGAGGGAACTTAGTGAGGGGGAGAATCATTGTGTGAATCTTACTCTCATCAGAAGAGGCTCAAAGAGTAAATAATTAACATATTTGTTTTTCAGAGAATTTTCTCTCACCTCATTAAAAGGGGGGAGAGGAAAAGGGAAAAGGAAAAGGGGAATAAGTGAAGGGACTTGGAGGGAGGGGGGAGGGATCCTAAAAAAAAAAAAAAAAAAGAGGGAGGGTTGCGCGTCACAAGGGGGGTCTGTAAATTAAATATCGGGGAGGGGGATCAGGGGGGTCAAGGGAAAAAAGCATAATCTGGGGATAATACGATGGCAGGAAATACAGAATTAGTAATTTTAACTGTAAATGTAAATGGGATGAACGATCCCATCAAACGGAGACGGATAGTAGATTGGATCAAAAAGCAGAACCCTACAATATGTTGCCTACAGGAAACACACTTAAAGCAGGGAGATACATACAGAGTAAAGGTAAAAGGTTGGAACAGAGCCTATTATGCTTCAGGTAAAGCCAAAAAAGCAGGGGTAGCTATCCTTATCTCAGATCAAGCAAAAGCAGAAGTAGATCTCGTTAAAAAAGATAAGGAAGGAAACTATATCCTGCTGAAAGGTAGCATAAATAATGAAGCCATATCAATACTAAACATATATGCACCAAGTGGTATAGCATCTAACTTTCTAAAGGAAAAGTTAAGAGAACTGCAAGAAGAAATAGACAGTAAAACTATAATAGTGGGAGATCTCAACCTTGCACTCTCAGATTTAGACAAATCAAACCACAAAACAAACAAGAAAGAAATTAAAAAAGTAAATAGAACATTAGAAAAACTAGGTATGATAGACCTTTGGAGAAAACTGAATGGCAATAGGAAGGAATATACTTTCTTCTCAGCAGTTCATGGATCCTATACAAAAATTGACCATATACTAGGACATAAAGATCTCAAAATTAAATGTAGGAAGGCAGAAATAATAAATGCCTTCTTCTCAGATCACAATGCAATAAAAGCTACATTCAGTAAAAAGTTAGGGGTAAATAGACCAAAAAGTAATTGGAAACTGAATAATCTCATCTTAAAGAATGACTGGGTGAAAGAGCAAATTATAGAAACAATTAACAATTTCACCCAAGATAATGATAATGATGAGACATCATATCAAAATCTTTGGGATGCAGCTAAAGCGGTAATAAGGGGAAATTTTATATCTTTAGAGGCTTATTTGAAGAAAATTGAGAAAGAGAAGATTAACGAATTGGGCTTACAACTTAAAAGGCTAGAAAAAGACCAAATTATAAACCCCCAACCAAAAATTAAACTCGAAATACAAAAATTAAAAGGAGAAATCAATAAAATTGAAAGTAAAAAAACTATTGAATTAATAAATAAAACCAAGAGTTGGTTTTATGAAAAAGCCAATAAAATAGATAAACCTTTGGTAAATTTGATCAAAAAAAAGAAAGAGGAAAATCAAATTGATAGTCTTACAAATGAAAAGGGGGATCTTTCCACCAATGAAGAGGAAATTAGAGAAATAATAAGGAGTTACTTTGCCCAACTTTATGCCAATAAATTTGATAACTTAAGTGAAATGGATGACTTCCTCCAAAAATATAGGCTCCCTAGATTAACAGAGGAGGAGATAAATTGCTTAAATAGTCCCATTTCAGAAAAAGAAATAGAACAAGCTATTAATCAACTCCCCAGGAAAAAATCCCCAGGGCCAGATGGATTCACATGTGAATTCTACCAAACATTTAAAGAACAATTAGCCCCAATGTTATATAAATTATTTGAAAAAATAGGGGATGAAGGAGTCCTACCAAATTCCTTTTATGACACAGACATGGTACTGATACCTAAACCTGGTAGATCGAAAACTGAGAAAGAAAATTATAGACCAATCTCCTTAATGAATATTGATGCTAAAATCTTAAATAAGATATTAGCAAAAAGACTTCAGAAAATCATCTCCAAGATAATACACTATGATCAAGTAGGATTTATTCCAGGAATGCAGGGCTGGTTTAATATTAGGAAAACTATTAATATAATTGACCATATTAATAATCAAATTAATAAGAACCATATGATCATCTCAATAGATGCAGAAAAAGCATTTGACAAAATCCAACATCCATTCCTACTAAAAACTCTTGAGAGTATAGGAATAAACGGATTATTCCTTAGAATAATCAGGAGTATATATTTAAGACCGTCAGTAAGCATAATATGCAATAGAAATAAACTGCAACCTTTCCCAGTAAGATCAGGAGTGAAACAAGGTTGCCCACTATCACCATTACTATTCAATATAGTACTAGAAACGCTAGCCTCGGCAATAAGAGCCGAGAAAGAGATTCAAGGAATTAGAGTAGGAAATGAGGAAATTAAACTATCACTTTTTGCAGATGACATGATGGTATACTTAGAGAACCCCAAAGACTCTGCTAAAAAGCTACTAGAAATAATTCAAAATTTCAGCAAAGTGGCAGGATACAAAATAAATCCACATAAATCCTCGGCATTTTTATATATCACTAACAAAATGCAACAGCAAGAGATACAAAGAGAAATTCCATTCCAAACAAATGTTGATAGTATAAAATATTTGGGAATCCATCTACCAAAGAAAAGTCAGGAATTATATGAGAAAAATTACAAAACACTTGCCACAAAAATAAAATCAGATTTAAATAATTGGAAAGACATTCAGTGCTCTTGGATAGGCCGAGCGAATATAATAAAGATGACAATACTCCCCAAACTAATCTATTTATTTAGTGCTATACCAATCAGACTCCCAAGAAACTATTTTAATGACCTAGAAAAAATAACAACAAAATTCATATGGAAGAATAAAAGGTCAAGAATTGCAAGGGAACTAATGAAAAAAAACTCAGAGGAAGGTGGTCTAAGTGTACCTGATTTAAAGCTATATTATATAGCAGCAGTCACCAAAACCATTTGGTATTGGCTACGAAATAGACCGGTAGATCAGTGGAACAGATTAGATACAAAGGACAAAAAAGGGTACATCTATAGCAATCTAATCTTTGACAAACCCAAAGATTCCAACATTAGGGATAAAAATTCATTATTCGGAAAAAACTGTTGGGAAAACTGGAAATTAGTATGGCAGAAATTAGATATGGATCCACACTTAACACCATATACCAAGATAAGATCAAAATGGGTCCATGATTTAGGCATAAAGAGGGAGATAATAAATAGATTAGAGGAACAGAGGATAATCTACCTCTCAGACTTGTGGAGGAGGAAGGAATTTATGACCAGAGGAGAACTAGAGATCATTATTGATCACAAAATAGAAGATTTTGATTACATCAAACTAAAAAGTTTCTGTACAAATAATACTAATGCAAACAAGATTAGAAGGGAAGTAACAAATTGGGAAAATATTTTTAAAAACAAAGGTTCTGACAAAGGTCTCATTTCCAAAATATATAGAGAACTGACCATAATTTATAAGAAACCAAACCATTCTCCAATTGATAAATGGTCAAAGGATATGAACAGACAATTCTCAGAGGAAGAAATTGAAACTATATCCACTCACATGAAAGAGTGTTCCAAATCACTACTGATCAGAGAAATGCAAATTAAGACCACTCTGAGATACCACTACACACCTGTCAGATTGGCTAAGATGACAGGAACAAATAATGACAAATGTTGGAGGGGATGTGGGGAAATTGGGACACTAATACATTGCTGGTGGAGTTGTGAAAGAATCCAGCCATTCTGGAGAGCAATCTGGAATTATGCCCAAAAAGTTATCAAACTGTGCATACCCTTTGACCCAGCAGCGCTACTACTGGGATTATATCCCAAAGAAATACTAAAGAGCGGAAAGAGACATATATGTGCCAAAATGTTTGTGGCAGCTCTTTTTGTTGTAGCTAGAAACTGGAAGATGAATGGATGTCCATCAGTTGGAGAATGGTTGGGTAAATTGTGGTATATGAAAGTTATGGAATATTATTGCTCAGTAAGAAATGACCAGCAGGAGGAATACAGAGAGGGTTGGAGAGACTTAAATCAACTGATGCTGAGTGAAATGAGCAGAACCAGAAGATCACTGTATACTTCAACAACGATACTGTATGAGGATGTATTCTGATGGAAGTGGAAATCTTCAACATAAAGAAGATCCAACTCACTTCCAGTTGATCAATGATGGACAGAGGTAGATACACCCAGAGAAGAAACACTGGGAGGGGAATGTAAATTGTTAGCACTAATATCTGTCTGCCCAGGTTGCATATACCTTCGGATTCTAATGTTTATTGTGCAACAAGAAAATGATATTCACACACATGTATTGTACTTAGAATATATTGTAACACATGTAAAATGTATGGTATTGCCTGTCGTCGGGGGGAGGGAATAAGGGAGGGGGGGTAATTTGGAAAAATGAATACAAGGGATAATATTATAAAAAATATATATATATATATAATAAAAAAAATTAAAAAAAAATGTGGCTTAAGCAGCTTATCACATATGACATACACTTTTTTGGCCAAATTAGATTTTTTGAAATATTTTATTTTTATACCTACATACACGATCAATCAGTTCCTTTACAAATCTCAGGAACATGGCAAGGAAACAAAAGTCTCATAATATATTCTGTTCAATCAGGCAGATTTCTGTATTTTTTAATGGGTATACTTAATAGGGAGACATGCTACTTGTGGTTGCCTCTTACAATAATCCAATCTCCTGTCTGCTTTAATGGGCATTCAGAAGAGTTATGATTTTGTATTTCATACAATATAGTACTTAGCAATTTTTTTTGGTTAAAATTTTAAGTTCCAAGATGTTCCATTGTACTTCTTAATCTTTCTTTCTAGGTCACATGACTTCTTACTTTGTTTTCTTTACTTGAAATGGATTGTATAGTCAGTAAGTAGCTATTGAGCATTTTTAAACAAATGAATAGTGTGATAAAAAGTTTTATTTTGGGGTTAATCTTACAAAACTGCATTCAGTATCATAGGTGTATAGTCTTGGGAGCAATTATTCTGGAAGCAAGTATATCACAAAGGAAACCATTGCAGTTCTTTGGTTTTGAGGTCACAATAGTCTAGTCAAGGGAATCAAAGAATGAATAAATGTTTGTCCCCACTCCTAAGCAATTTAGGAGGATTCAACATCAAAACTGAGAATATCTTGGCAATAGTCTCTGCAAAGTTTTGAAAGAGCAAAACTGGATTTTTTTGATGTTGTTTTTCCTTCATTCTCAGAGTAGAATATTGACATCAGGAAGGGTATGCATTGACTTGTAAGTTAACTGGTTTTAAATGAAGCAGCCCTGTGTAAAATCATCAGCCGTAGCCTTCTCCAGAACCATCTAGGTTCCAGTGGCAAAACATAGATCAGGATTACTGGAATGGCTCAGAATCTAGTGGACTTGAACTTATAAAGGCAAATAAAGTCTTTCCCAGGTCTCAGTTTGTCTGAGGTAATAGGATTTCTTTAAATTATCCTATAATTCATGTATTCCATCAAACTCAGACTGCTTTTGTCCCAAAAAGCCCAGAGTGGCTGTTTGTTCCTGTGCTACAAGCTCATCTATTATGATACTCCATCCTTATGGTACTCCTTTCAGTTAAGCATATCATAGCTCACTCCTATCTTGCCTCTTCTCATATGACTCTTGCCAATGCTCTCTGGTAAAACTTCCTATGGCATCCATCTATTGTACCAGAAGCCATCTTTGCTTCCTTTTGATATCACTGCAATATCAGGGAAGTATGTGAAATACACAGTGATTATTCTTCATTCTCAAATAATAATTAAGAATATAAAAATGAAACTGACTCACCTAGGAGTTTTTTGTTTTTCTTTTCAGATTATCATTTATGGCACACACACGTGTGTGTGTTTCTCTGTGTGTGTGTGTGTGTGTGTGTGTGTGTGTGTGTACCAGACAATTTTATTTTTTCACTCCCATGCTTCTTTGATGGAAAACTTTACTATAAATCTACTTGGAAGCTTTTTACTCACAATAGTCTCCTGATATGTATATAATGTGACTCTCCATTTCCATCTAGGTTAAATATTTTTTAAAAACTTTTTTCAGAAACTATAGTGCTCTGTAATTTTTAGTTATAAACAATATGCAGGTGTATGTGCAACTACACAAAATTCATTTGTATGTATACCCACTCTTATTTGTGTACGTTTTGCATCCACCCATGAGAAGACAAGCTGCTTGAGAGAATAATATATTTTGCTTTCATCTTTTTATTCTAAGAAACTAACAAAGCATCTTGGACTTCCTTAATAAATGTTGATTGAATAGGTATAACTAGAGATACCTATGACTCTGATAAAGATGCTTCATAATGGATAAGTGAGAAAAAATTATATTAAAGAGATTTAGTCACATAATATTTAAAAATAAGTATCATTTAACAAGATAGCCTGTGACACAATTTTCTGGATTATTCAAACTTTTCATACTTAAAGAAGAAAGAAAAAATCCCCATTGCTGTAATTTAATTGGATTGTCTCAATATCCAGTTCTCAAGAAACCAATTTCTGGGTCAGGTAAGAAAGAACTTCAGGACAGGGCAAAAATAAGAATAATAACCTGTTTGCTTCTCAGCTTACAATTGTCTAGCAGTTCCATGTCACTAAAGGGACCAATATGTCCTCTATGTTATTGCAAATTCAATCTGAACTATACTCCAGCACTTGTAAACCCCTGCACACATTTCTTCTGATGGTTAAAAAAGAATACAGGAAGAAAAGTGAGTAAAACATTGGTAATTTGTTTAGCTGCTAGTGCAGGCTGTTCTCCGATCAAATTTTGTTTCCCAAAGGAAGGCATCAGTTTTAAATTACCCAGCAAGCAGGCAAGAGAAAGGAAGCAAACAATCAAAACCTTCCCAGGAGGGGAAAGAATAAGGCTAGAGCTCCAGAGATCCCATTTAATAAATAAACACCTTCATTTCTGTAAGTTAATTTCACCACAGGAAATAAGTTTAGTTTTAATTATATTGCCTTATGTCATGTTTTATAAAAGGTACATGAGGCTCATTGACTTTCTCTTATTAAAACCTTGGCTGCTTCAGAAACATTGCATGTAGATGAAATCTCTGGTGATGCTCAGTGCAATGCACAATTATGTAAGGCATAATATTTGGATTGTTATGCTGTCTTGATGACAATTAGAAAGATGGAAAATCATTTATTTTTCATCTTCCAAGGAAAGGTCTGAGTTTTGAGGGATTGATAATGATCAAGTCTCCAATATACATGTGTCACTTTCACCATTCACCCAGGAAGAACTTGTCAAGACGACAAGTTACTGAAATAATATACTAGTTTATTTAATGAAGGGTTAATTGTGGAGAATAGAAATCTAGACTTTAGAAGTTTATTTGCATTAAAATATAGTCTCCATTTATCAAGTACATTCAAAATGAAACGTTGTCATTCACAAGTGTATTGGATATTTAATATCAGAGTTCACATTCAGTCACTAGCAAAACTCTAAATTGCATCTTCAGACATAGAAACAAATAAAAGGGAAAATATAGATGTTGGAATCAGATTTCATAGGAAAAAAGAAAATAGTTTGATATTGTTGCAGGCAAGAGTCAGTGACCATTCCCAGAGTATGAGTCGGGATGTTTTATGTCTGACTTTGATCATGTTATTAGTGAATTAATTCTTTATTAAATATTATTATTATTAATATTCAGGAGATAGTATGATTTTGTGTTTGTTTGTATGTGTGTGTATGTGTATGAGTATTGAGATTAGAATCAAGAAAACTATATTCCTGTTTTGCATATCACACAAAAAATAGTCAAGTTATTTAAGTGACAGATAACATTTGTATACTGCTTACTGTTTATAAGGTTTTGTGCTAAGCATTTTACAACAATTATCTTTTACAACAATGATCTTCAGAATAACCTTGGGAAGTAGATGCTTTTATTATACTTATTTTACAGATAAGAAAACAAACAAAGGTTAAGTTAAATGCCCAAGTTTACATAGTTAGTAGGTATCTGAGACTGTTTTTGAATTTGGGTCATTCTACTTTCAGAGCCAGTAATCTGGCCATTGTGTCTTTGCACAGTGAATTAAATCACCTAAATATTCTTAGTCTAGAATTCCAGAATGCAAAAATTGGCAGATTGCTCACTATGTTCTTCTAATTATCAATCTTGGTTCCAGAGAAGAATTATATAAATGTGACTTCCTGTTGTTGGTGGTGTACTTTTCTTCTTTTTCTTCTTTCTTCTTCTTCTTCTTCTTCTTCTTCTTCTTCTTCTTCTTCTTCTTCTTCTTCTTCTTCTTCTTCTTCTTCTTCTTCTTCTTCTTCTTCTTCTTCTTCTTCTTCTTCTTCTTCTTCTTCTTCTTCTTCTTCTTCTTCTTCTTCTTCTTCTTCTTCTTCTTCTTCTTCTTCTTCTTCTTCTTCTTCTTCTTCTTCTTCTTCTTCTTCTTCTTCTTCTTCTTCTTCTTCTTCTTCTTCTTCTTCTTCTTCTTCTTCTTCTTCTTCTTCTTCTTCTTCTTCTTCTTCTTCTTCTTCTTCTTCTTCTTCTCCTTCCTCCTTCCTCCTTCCTTCTCCTCCTCCTCTTCCTTCCTCCTCCTTCCTCCTCCTTCCTCCTCCTTCCTGCTCTTCCTCCTCCTCCTCCTCCTCCTCCTCCTCCTCCTTCCTCCTCCTCCTCCTTCTCCTTCTTCTCCTCCTTCTTCCTCCTCCTCCTCCTCCTCCTCCTTCTTCCTCAATTAAATTCAACTTTTAGCACAGTGTTGTTAAACTAAATAAAAATTAGAGTCAGTAAATCATATATAACATTTCTTACAGATCACATATTGAATCAGAAAACAACTCAATCACATCACACAAATATTTGAGTGTATTTTTTACTCATTTTGCTAAACATTTATTAATTATACTTAACTCTATAACATGTTTTTAATCTTCTCATTTTATGCAATTGTAGATTTAATATAATGCCATGGGTATCTTTATATATGTATATGTGTATATATATATATATATATATATATATATATATATATATATATCCCATTGATAAAAATGTTAATGTTAAATAGCAAAATGCCAAAACCAGAACCTTTCTTTGGGCATATAGCCCAGTAAAAGGCCAAAGTATTGCAGGGTCAAAGGGTATGAACGTCGCTTTAATAATTTTTAATAATTACAAAACAAGTAATATGGCTAATTTCATGATTTTATCTTTAATTCTCTGAAATTGCAGCAGAGGGAAACTTGTTGAGCTGAGAGGGTATTTTAGTTACCAGTTATATTAAAAGTGTAATAAAGTATCACAGGTGAGTCTTACAGAGATTTTGTATAGATGGGAGAGTTAGCATTTATGTTGATAATTATTAATATTCTCTTGATTGCCTTTTTCAATATTAATTAGGTATGAGACTTTTCCCTTCCCAAGTTTGGTGTCTGTCCCCTTTAGTTATCTTGTATATTTATTATCCAATGATCTCACATTTGCAGTGTGAAACATGTTTCTCCTTACTAAATATTTCTTTCTAGCTAACTTGCACATCTTTTTTTGGGAGGGGTCCAACAGGACATATAATCAACAGACAGAAAAGGAACAATGAAATGGTTTACATAATAACTTGGCAGGTAGGTAGCACAAGGAATAGAACCCTGGACTTGGAATCAAGAAGATTCATTTTCATGAGTTCAAATCCAGCCTAATACTTACTAGGTGTGTGACCTTGGGTAAGTCATTAAACTCTGAGTTAGTTTCTTCATCTGTAAAATGAGTTGAAGAAGGAAGTGGCAAAACATTCTATCATCTTTTCCAAGAAAATCCAAAATTGAGATCACAAAGAATCAAATAAGATTGAAACAATTCAAAAACAACAACAACAAAAATACAAATTTGAGTTTATCAGCTTAACTACTGATGCCATACTTGAGTTTTTTCTCCTATGAATGTCTCAACTGCTATTCTTTTTGCCCAATAGGTACACATTAACTTGACAGGTATAAGTAAGTCCTCCTGCTCCCTTTTTATTTTTTTCAAGCTATGCAATGGAATCATTGTCACTGCACTTTCTTTATTTTAAAATTGTAATGGGATCCCATCAATGTGGCCTCATTTTCATTGGTATAAGTCCTAATATATCCAAACTTTCTAATCTGGATAGTTATTTTTGATTTTATAAAAGTCCACCATTGCAATTATACACATTAGACTTCTCTAAGAATTTTAATATTTTGGACCCAATTCTGCAACCTTAATATTTGTTTATTTGTTATTTGTGCTTTTGTTATATGATTAGTGATTAGTCCAAGTGCTTTTTGGGATATATATATATATATATATATATATATATATATATATATATATATATATATATCAGACACAAATATATATATATATATATATATATATATATATATATATATATATTTGTGTTTGATATAGCTTCTGTGTCCTTTCTGACATTAAAAAAACACTCCTCTTTAGAAACTGATAAAAATTTTAAATTGCCAGAGTTACCTAATCTAATACTATTATCTACATACCACCAGAAGTGCCTGTACCTCATTACTATCCTAGTGAAAGGAGGTCAAGCAATAATTGTTTGCTTTCCAAAACCGAACTATATTTTGGAATAGAATGCACAGGTCATGAAAGGACATGGCCAGACTATACCATGATAATATTCAACTAGTAAAATCATAGCTAGTGATGTTTCCTTCGGGTTTGGGAACTTTTTCTTTCTTTTTTTTCTTTTTATAAAAGATACATTTTCCTCAAACTATTAGATGATAAATACACACACACACACACACACACACACAAACCAACACAAATGGCTTTAATAAGTGTTAGATTGTAAACATCATTAATTAGATACTGTTTATATTAAAGTACTAGTATTATAGTAATAAAGAATAATAAATGTGTTAAATATATTTAAGAATGCATCTCATATTTAATTCAGAAAATGATAGAAATATTATTTCTATTACTACAATACCTTTAATATACATTTAAAAAACAACTAAAAATAAAAGAAGTTCACATTTTGATATATAATCTTCTATATTTTTCATATTTATAGCAATCATTTATATAAGAATTTTTAACCTTATCTTTCCAGAACTAGGATATTCTACCACTACTGAGTCATTTCAACCCCATGCTATCTGTATCCTGGACAATCTCTTTATTTCCTTCTCACTTGAACTCAGATTTCATCTCTAGAAAACAATAAGAAATTCCAAGAAATTCTGATTAGAAAATTTCCCCCTGATTTTGGGCAGAATCAGACCATAATGCTAATGTTCATCTATTTCTAAGCCACGCAGTCATGTGCTACTTACCATGTTCCCATGCTATTTAACATATATATTTCTTTCCTATTTAAAATATTACATTTTTAAATAATACAACTCAATAATACTAAAAGCCTTAAAACATAAATTACATAATAAAAAGTTACCTTTTAAGAATCTTTGAAGAATTTAGAAAGTATAAAACAAATTAGGTTTATAACAAATTTCCAAACAAGTAACTATTTTGTGCATCATATCATATTTTGGATGTGTTGATTGATATTGCTGATATTTTTCTTCTTAAAGAATCATTTCTCTAGTAAATTTCCCTATGGGAGGAAAAAGTATGGGTACAGGTAGAAATTTAGATTTTGTAAAAATAAAATGTGTCAACAATGTTTATTTAAAATATAAAATCCTTAAAGGTATAGAATGTCTTGATTACTTGCATTTATACTAATACTAGAGAATAACATAAATTTGTTATTTGTTTTAACTGACCAATTCTTTATCATAAATTGAAATGTTATCTTTGTTAAGGTTGTTAAATTGATAATATGAAAGAAAATATAATACATATAGAATTTCTCATAATTATGTGATTTGATTTATTTTCACATTCAGAATATTTTTTATTTTGCTTATATTTTAACTACATTTTTTTTCACATTTAACCAATTGACCATTGTTTATTAGGAATATTTTGCTCCCTTTTCATTTTTTGTTGCTTCAATAATATACTTCTTTTCCCCAAATCTTATTCAGGGAAAATCTTTAATTTTCATTAGGTCTTTATTCTAAATTTCATCAGGTTGTACTCATTTTAACTTTTTAAAATACAGTCTTCCTCTCAATTATTAGCATATTAGCAATACCTACCATGTTTTGTTCTTAATCTCAAACTATATTACTTTCGTATACTGAACATGAAAATGCTGAGGTAAGGAAGATATATTCATACTTGGTAGGCCTGCTCAGGGAATAAATAAATTTAATTTACATGTCAATTCCAATTTAAGAAACTTTGAAACCTTTAAATGTTTTGTACATATTCATCCTTTGAGTTTTAGTCTCATTTTAATCTAGTGGTAGCTACATAAATTTGCTGTGGTGATTGTGTACACAATACCAATGCCTGTGAAAAATGATCACAATGAGATTTAAGAGTAGAATGCTGCTTGCCTATCTTGTTTCCTGAAAACTACTCATTTTACCACTATCTAATAATACATTATTTTAAAACTGATGCAAGGGAGCTGGTAAAAATAATAATTTTTAAAAAGAAAAGCAATATACCCTCCAAAAGAGTTGTCTGAATTTGGTTAACTTTTCTGACTTTTGATTAATTTTTTTTGTCCTTGAAACACCATCCAGACAATTATGTTATGAATCAAACCTCTTCACCTCCAGTCTTAAACTTTGTTAGTTTGTTAGTTAACTACTCTTTCTGCCAAACACCTCTGGCCTTTTAATGAAGCCAGATATCTTGTCAAAACAACTTTCCTCACAGAAATCCCTGCATTCAAAGGGACACATGGATGATCACTTTATATTACTAATCAGGTGTTTTTCAATCAGCAGTTAATAGAAGAATATCATTAAGATGTTAAATACCTAGCAAAATAAAGGAAGATTTTATCAGATAAGCTAGAAGGAAGCCAAAAATGGGGGAAATAGTAACAAAATACTAAGGCAGTCAGGAGGAAAGAGGAAAAAGATGGTGAAAGAAAAAGAAAATATGTGACCTCTATAGATAGTTGGTCCATTCTTTGTCCAGTTATTTTCTCATCCATATGATTATTAATAAATATGACCTTCTGTTTCCTCATACTTAAAATGAGAAAATTGCACTATAAAACTTCTGAAATTTATCTTAGATCAAAATATTATGATCCCTTTGGCTTTGCCATTTTTACCATGAGATTTGGAAGCTTCCAATTTTAAATTATATTATCTTATTTGTGCTCCTCACCATTTATTTTGACCTTCATTGGAAAAAAAGATTTCTTCTTTAGAGAATGTAATATGAACAACATTCAGATAGCTCAGTTGTAATCTATAATTCTTTTAAATTTCAACATTATACACATACATAATATTATTTGGAATAGAGAAGTAAATAAAAATTCCATAAGTACATGTAAGTTATATGGCAAACAAAATAATGAACAGTGTTTTTATTATGCATTAGGGAGAGCTTGAATTTAAGAATAGGGCAGTTGTTTTTTCTTACTGAGTATTCATGGTTAGCTTTCAACCATGGTAACACAAAACAAACAACTGTCCACACAACTCTTTTGAGACCTTGTTAATATAGTGTAATTTGTTAATATGGACCTTGTCCAGATTTAATTCTATTTGTCCTGTATTTAAGAAGGAAGAAATTTAAAGTTTTTTTTTTGTGTGTGTGTGTGTCATACAACTGAATTTTATATTCTCTATATTGCCCTTTTGTGGAATATTTATGATCTCACTTCATATCATAAGACTAAGAATTTTAGAAATGGCATCCATGATTTATAATCATGCTAAGTGTAATTGATTTGCTCAAGTTGTTCTTTTTGGATTACATTAGCACTTCCCAGTCTCTAATGGATGCGACTTCTAAATATGGTATGGATGATGACATCTGTTTAAGTTAAATATATTTTTGAAAATAGTTTCACTTTGGAAATGAACTGAACCAGAAGATCGCTGTACACTTCAATGCTGTATGAAGAGGTATTCTGATGGAAGTGGATATCTTCAACATAAAGAAGATCCAACTCACTTCCAGTTGATCAATGATGGACAGAAATAACTACACCCAGAGAAGGAACACTGGGAAGTGAATGTAAATTGTTAGCACTACTGTCTATCTACCCAGGTTACTTATACCTTTGGAAGCTAATACTTAATGTGCAACAAGAAAATGGTATTTACACACATATATTGTAACTAGGTTATATTGTAACACATATAAAATGTATGGGATTATTTGTCATGGGGAGTGGAGGGAGGGAGGGGATAATTTGGAAAAATGAATACAAGGGATAATATTATAAAAAATGAATAATTAATTAATTAATTAAAAATAAATATTTATTTTTAAAAAATTAGTTTCACTTTGAATCCTGTACTATATTAGATTTTCAAGCAATAGTAAGGAGCAATTGATCAAGGGAATTTGCATGAACCAGTTCACAAAAGTTTGAAATTCAAGTCCCTGGGAGAGATATCATAAAGACTAAAAGCATACCAAGATCTGTTAATGAGGAAATAATTGTAAAAAGGGAAGATCTCTGTGGCACTTATGAATAGAAGTAAATCAAAATTCTAGAAGCCAGGATTTCAAAGAATGTGCCAAGGAACAGTCTTCTCATTAAGTCAAAAAATATGGGATTTTATAGGATGAAATAAATAGTCAACATAAAAATATTACACAAGATCATAATCTAATCTTGAAACAGTAGGTTATTTTGCCCTAAATTGTCTCTCAAAATTTTCCATCAAATGTACATCTTTTATTTTTATATAATTTCCCCAACTCTTTTGTTAAAATACAATTCTTTAATTAAATCTTTCAGTCTACCTCTCATGCAAAAGTCAACTTTATTGGTTAGTAGCCCATTTATAATTATTTGCTCTTCCATTGACCTTTTTTTCAAATTTCAGTTATGATTTTTCTGAAATTGTAATGTTCCTTAATTAATTTCTATATAATATTATCAGAAGAATATCAATGTTAGGAGATGAGATAACAAAGAACCTAAGTATTGCTCTGGTAACTATGCCATCCTAAAAATAGAGATGAATGGATGGATAAGTAGACAGATAGATAAATAGATAGATAGATAGATTAGATAGATAGATGAATAGATGGATGAATCTAAGTAAGGCCTCTAACATGTTAGGGAGATCTGTATGGAGAATTATGGAACCATGTGCCAAAGAATTAGAATATAAGAACTGTAAATCCAGAGAGTAATAACATGATATCTGACATATAGTAAATATTTAATAAATGTTTGTTGAACTGAATTGAATTCACTGCTACATAATAATTTTGATACTTCTTACATAAAACATCCACCAAAGCATCACAGTATTATAGGAAGACCAAATATTAGAGAACCTAAAATGTTAATGCATAAATTAAACTATTAGATTTATTATTTATTATTAGTTTTTGTTAGATTTCATATAAACACACATATGAGTAATTCTATAATTGAGACTAAATCTTGAATATTAATATTGGTTTTGATATAGAAAATACATGACTGAATTGTATTTGAGGAATTTTATCCAGATGGAATAACATTGCCTGAATTCTTTTAACTTTTTAAAAATTAATCAGAATCTAGCCAATTAATAATCATTGGATAATAGTGACATCGATTCCACGAAAAACTGAAATATCAGATTCTACAATCTATTTTTAGTCTACTTTTTCTTCATGTCTTTACATTAATTGCTATCAAGTTTTAAAGGGAAAAAGTTGACGAATTTAATTTTTGCTAAGCTTTTGTTTTAGCTTGCCACTCTTTGGAGACATGCCAATGCCCAAAAAGCAAGCTGCATAGAAATAAGCAAAGAGACTAGCTAATCAACCAACCAGATAAGAAAATCTTGAATAATTTCTAGTTTACAATAACTGAATGTAAATATAGCAGACAAAATTCACCCTGGAAAGTGGTTAAAAGAAAATAATGTTTTTTCCCTATACTTATCAGAGAACTTATTGAACATTTAAATGAGAAATGACCCCTACTTTATATATAAATAAGTAATGACTCTTTGGTTTGAAAGCTAATTAACTTTAAGCCTAAACAAATTAAAATAATCAAATATATATAAAAAAATAAAAGCCTCATCCTCATAAAGGTAATCTTTTAAAAATTAAGAAATTAAAGAATGATGTTAGTACAAGAAGAGCGTCTAATTGGTATTCACCATTTCATCAATCATCAGTTACTTAACTGAAATCGGATAATTATAATCATATACTCCCCCTTTTACTTATAAATCAATTGTGGCTTTGCCTCTTTTTGGAAGACCATTGCCTTAGTGAAGTTGATTTTTTTTTATTATATTTAGCATTTTCCCTCTCCTATTTTAGGGAGCATTTAGAAATTTTTTTAATGACTCCACCAAAATATCCCTGTAGAGAAATCCAAAAACGTAAAATATTTTACATTATCAGTAGAATAGAGAGTGGCTGGAGCCAAA
This sequence comes from Sminthopsis crassicaudata, assembly GCF_048593235.1. Lineage (NCBI taxonomy): Eukaryota > Metazoa > Chordata > Mammalia > Dasyuromorphia > Dasyuridae > Sminthopsis > Sminthopsis crassicaudata. The sequence continues at coordinate 56,583,723 of NC_133622.1, read as the reverse complement.
ACATATTCCTTCAACAGATAAAATATAAATAGCTTGGGGTGGCACTTGATTGGCAAAAATAATTAGTTAAAATAGAAAGTCACCAGATAATCACTTTCTCTCTATGGTTTCTGAATCCTAGATCACGTTATTCTCTTATTTGTAGTAGTAGCCATTTTTCTATTTGTATCCACCCACTAAACAGTTTCAACTGAATTTTACCACATGAAGATCAGTTGAAGAAACTCGGTATATTTAGGTAAAATAATAGAAGAGTGGGGAGTTGAGAGGAGGTAATTGTCTTCTCTCAATTGAAAGTCTACCATGTGGATAAGGAACTGAACTTGTTTATTTGACATGAATGGAAAGAACTAGGAGACATAATAAGCAGAAATTGGAGGAGGCATATTTAGGTGTGGTTTATAGAAAAACAAACAAACAAAAATTGCTAGTAGAGCTACCCTTTAATCAAATGGAATGCCTCAGAACATAGTTTTTCCTCTCATTAGAATTCTCAGAGCAGAGGTTGTAGGATCACTTGTTTTGTGTACTGAAGATATGGATCTTTTGGAGAATATTGGCTGGACTAGAGTTTCTCATATATTTTTTCCAAGTCTAAAATTTAGTAATTATGTCACTTTTTGATTATACTACCTTTTAATTTTTTCTCACATTAATTTTTTATTTTGAATACTTTCAACAATGCAAAGTATAATTCTACAACTTCCTGGAGTACATTACAGTGGAATTATACAATAATTTTGTGATTTATAAAGTATAAACTTTACTCTCAATTGCTTTCTCATTATTTATTTTATTTATGTACTTTCTTGAGACTTGGGTGGCATTTAGATGTCATTCTTGCTATGAAAAGTAAACCACAGTATTGACATTGTATTCAGTAACAACAACAACATACAACTGTAAATAAAAACTATTTGAATTTAAGAGAAAATTATAGCTTTCATTAGTCTTAAATGACAACTGAAGAATAAATTTCAGTGGAAAGATCACTACAAATACATGTTCTTGAAAGTGGGAGAGGATTTATTTTAAAGGATAAATTTAAAGAACAAAAAGTAACAATGGAGATATTTTACATTGTTAAAAATAGCTAACCTTTAATACTGTTGTGATGTAAACAACTTTATAAGATAATTGGTTTAATAATAATTAATTGCTGAGCAAATTACAATTTGATCAATGATGAGCCTCTATACGTTTAATTAGGGTAATTTTTGCCTAGTAAAGATGAAGAATTTCCTCATCTTTGAAACTTTTTCCATTTCTTGCAGGCCTAAAATGTTTCCAGAACACCAGAATTGAATTAGTCAATTAACAACTATTTGTGAAATATCTGCTCCATACCAGGTACTGTTAGCACTAGAGATACTTAGACCAAAGTGAAACAGTTTGAGCTTACACTTTATTGGGGCTATCTACAGAATTTAAGTTCAGAGAATTTCAATATTATCTTCATGTTCTGATGAGGCAACAATAGAAGGCTTAATGGAGAACAATCACCCAGAATGCAACTGACTTACTAGCTTCAATTTTACTTTAAAACACACAAAATTGGCACAGTCTTCACCATTTTCCTATTATGTTAGAAATTGATATTTATTGCATTCTATTTGAAACTCAAAATTTCTGTCCTATGTACTGAGTCAAAATTCTGGGCTTTACCAGTTAATAATGACAATGAACTCCTGATATTGGATAAATTACATGGTTTGGGGTAATTTTAATGATGGCAATTTTGGAGAAAATGTCTACTGCTTTTGAAGTCTACTTTTGAACTTTTTCCATAAACCCTGAGTTGAACGAAATACAGAATACCCCTTGAATTTTGTTTTGAGTTCACTATGTAGGCCATAGAATGAAACAAGAGAACGGTCCTATATTTTATCATGTTTTATCCTATGGGAACCCATTTAACTCAAATTGGATCTAGAGTGCTATTATTCTTTTTTTGCAACTTAAAGAAATAATAGCAAAGAAGCTGGCTAAAAGAATATACAAGATTTGCCTGTTAGCATTCTTTTATGAAAACATACAAATAACAAACATGGATGAATTTCTTATTACTTGTATGTACGTGTGTGTGTATTTCTTATAGTCATTGGAAATCAGAATATTATTCCATGGTAACATTCACTTTTTTTGATTCATCTGAATATATTCCCCCTTTTTTATGTCTTCCCTCTCATCCTACTTACACAGACATAATTTTATTTCATTTTATTTATTTATTTTTGCAGATAATGTCAATATAGATAAAATAATTTATTTGTTTTTGTTTTCTAGAATTTATCATCAGAGGTAATAGACAAAGGGTATAGTAGAATTAGAATTAAGAAGCTAGAGAATTCAAGAGTATTGTGCATTTTTTTTCACCATTAGGAAAACATAAAATTTTGTTACTATTAGGATTTTGTATGAACAACTAAAATAAATATTACAAAATGCCACAGAAAATTGAGAATTTCTTTGAAGGTCAATAATGTAGAGCACATATTACTTCACTTGATGGAGTTTAAACTCATTAATAAGTAGATATTATTTCTATTTTTGAGTTTGTATTCTCAGTACTTAATATAACAGTAAATAGTAGGGTACTAATCATTTACTGATTGGTTTATAAAATATAAGATATAAAAAAGAATAAAATAGACTATTAAAACTTTGTTAGGAATAATTTTTTTTCAATTGCTAAATATCTTATTAATCATTAAGTGATTTTATAATGGGCTTATGATTTGAACAATAATGTATGTGTCCCAAAATAATGAATCTTTAGCAAGGAAGGAAAAATATGATATAATTGTTCTTTTCATGATGATTGAAAAGTAGAAATACAATTTACACATACAGATTATTTATATTGAACTACAAATCATTTTCCCACTAAACCAAACACCTAAATTATTTCAGTACTTCCAAAAATATTCAGTGAATATTTTCCAGGTTGTTAAAGCTCTGTGCTCATTCTCATCAAGACTTCCCACCATTACTACTCATATTTCTTTGCTTAACAACATAAATAAAATACAATTATTACCAGTTATTTTTTCTCATTATCTGCAAAGGAAATACATCTCAGATCTAGAAAAGAGTTTGTAAATCAAAAAGCTCTGTTCACTCACTATATATCTTTCAGGCATAATGTTTAAAAGGAATTACATGTTAAAAATACAGAAATGCTTTCATTCCTATATCTGGTATTAAAATAAAGCGAGAGTAGGGGGTTAAAATTAATGCAGTACAAATTTTAAAAAGCAAAATTTCCCATTCACTTTAAGTTTTGAAACAAATGTATTCTCATTTTTTTTTCTTTTTCTCACTTTTAATGGAGTTAAATATTTAAGTGTTAGGAGAAAAATAAATTTAAAGGGTTTGTTTTTAAGGACTTAGAAATTAGGGATACTGAGTAGATGAAAACATGGAGAAATGATAAAAATATATTATATTGTTATATGAACTTTTTCAAAATACTTAATGTTGAATTTCTTGCCAATAATGTATATAAAATGGAACTCAAAATCCTATAAAGAATAAAGTTGAAACCTATTTTTACATGTAATTGGAAAAATAAAATAGTATAAAGTAAACATAGATTTGTATATATATATATATATATATATATATATATATATATATATATATATATATATATATGTGTGTGTGTGTGTGTGTGTGTGTGTGTGTGTGTGTGTGTGTGTGTGTATGCATTATCAGCTCTTTTCATGGATATATAATAGGAAATTGAGGGAATGCCCATCAATTGGGGAATGGCTGAAAAATTAGCAGTATATTATTCTGAGGGAATAATATTCTTTTATAAGAAATGGACAGTATGGTTTCAAAAAAAGCTGGAAAGACTTATAAGAACTCATACAAAGTGAAGCAAAGAGAACCAGGAGAACCTTGTACACAATAATTGCAATATTGCAAAAATGATCAACTATGATAAACTTATTCTGATCAATACAGTGATCCAATACAATTCCAAATAATTCATGATTAACAATACTCTCTCCACCTCCCAAGAAAGAATTCATGGAATCTGAATTCAGATTGAAGCATATACATATGTGTATTATAAACACATACACACATATATGTATATATGCATACATGCATGTATAATGTTCTGTTAATTCTTAGTATTTTGTTGTTTCTGCAACATAGCTGATATGGAAATATCTTTTGCATGACCTTACATATATAACTGTTATCCTATTGCTTGTCATGTTAGTAGGTAAGTAAGGAATGTCAGGGAGAGAGAATTTGAAATTAAAAATTGAAAAATAGTTTAAAAATTTACATGTATTAAGGAAATATATATATATATATATGTATACATATACATGTATAAGAAAGTACAAGAGTCATTTTAATCTAATTTTCAGGCAATTACATGACGAATTTTAGCTATGTGATCATTGCCTCTTTTAAGCTAGTTTCCCTCTGTCCCTCGTCTGTAAAATGGCCTAGTGAAGGAAATGGCAAACTAATTCAGAAACTTTACAAAACAGAAACCAAACTAACCCCCACCCCAAAAAAAGGGATCACGGAGAGTCAGACATTCTTGAAATGGCTGAATAGCAGTAACAAAATGTAGTCTTCAAGAATAAGCAATTCTATGTTTTACAATTTTATAGGAGATATTATATTTTATGTAATAGGCAGAAGCAGTCTGAGCAGGATTAAGTTTTAACTTCTCCACATTCTATTTTTTTCCCACCACAGCAATCTATGATAGAGACTACCCTCTACCAATTGGCACAAAGCAATGCATGGAAACAGAACATTAGGATTGAGTGATGTGGGGATGTGGTAAAGGATGGTGAGGGCAAGTAAGCAAAATAAAACAAATGATACCTCTTAATAACTGTCATTTAAATATAACTTTAGTATTTATATATATTTACACAAGTACACATATATATGTGTGTGTGTATATATATATATATATATATACAAACACATACATACATACACATATCATACTCGTGGATGCACACACATGGAAACATCATATATGTGTTTATAATATATATGTATATATATATACACACACATACATATATATATATATATAGCTGTGTATAGTTTGTGATTAGAATCATTCTTTTCTTCAAAGTACTTACATTTTATTAGAAATGCATAATTGTGACCATTTTACAGATAACGGAAATGGGGTTCTAAGAGTTTGAGTAGCTTGTCCAAGATCATAATGCTTGCAAATACATGAGGCATAATTTGAACTTGGGTATTGGAAACCAAAAGCTAGCCACCGTGCAGAGTACCTTTCACTACTGAAGAACTCTTTTCTAAGTTAAAATGCATATATCCATGTCAGTGCCCATTTATTAAATGCTAGTTACATGCAAGGCATTGTTCGAGGAAATCACAGACAATTTGTCCCAGGTCATTTCATCCAAAATATTTAAAATGTATATTCATTTATGTATTTGGTTTAATGATAATAAATATTATGCTTCTAGGTACTGATCATTATTTGTACTACATTAAATAAGGACAAGTCAAAGAAAAGTTGAGTAAAAGTAAAGCAGCCTGCTTGTCCACAAGACTAATTAGCATGTTAAAAACCACAGTATTTTTAGTTTAAAAAAAGAAAGGGAAAAACAGAGAGGGAGAAAACACCAAAAAATATATTATGCTTCTCCAAGATGACCTTATTTCCCCTGGTTCTACTGTTTATAACAATAAGTTAATAAAATACCAACTTAAAATAAAAAAAAATACTGAGGTTTATTTTGTTTTGACTACTGGGTAATAATTTTAGGAGACACCTTTTTTTCTGGGAATAACAGTTCACCCTTCTTCCCTCTGGCTTATACAGCTGATTTGATTACAGAAAACATTCTTTTTGTTTCTATATCTCTCATGAACTTTGGACCTCATGGCTGGTACTTTGTTATATACCAATGTCTTCATACCCTTGCTCTCTCCACCATCTTTCTACTACTATTTTTCCTTCAAAATAATTCCAAGATCTAATTCATTCACTCATATACCATCTCTGGGTTTTTTTTTCAGCCTTTTGATCCCTAAAATAATGGTATCCATTGAAATTTGAACATAAATAGATTTAGGACTGGAATTCCTTATGACTAAACCAATCCCCTCATTTACATATATACATATATGTACATTGAAGAAAAAAAGTTTAAGTGATTTGTTCAAATTCAATTATTAAATCTATCTAATTTCTTTTTAGAAAATGGCATTAAAATAAAATAGTTGATTTCCTCATATTGCTTCTACTTTACTTCCTTTATTTTAAATTAATATTTTATTGATCTTTTTTTACAAGAATGACTGATAGTATATTTAGCATTTTATACACATAGTCCCCTAACTTTCTAAGGAAATATGAAAAATACATTTCCTTTTCTCTTGAGTTTATAGATAAGCCATTACAATTATATGACCTTCAGCTTCATTCCAAAATTAATTTTAAGAAACATGATTATTATGTTAAAAAGAGAAAAGAAAAATAAAAAGGAAATTGGAATTCAAAGAAGGCATCCCAGTACAAACTAGTCAGTTTAATGAACTGGAGAATAGAGGTAAAAGAATCAAACTTAGCATTACATGGAAAAAACTAGTGCCTGAACTTTTGTTTTTGTATTTTTCAATTGTGTTCAAATTTTTTGTGATTCCATGAAATATATGGTCTATGTAGTTTTCTTGGCAAAGATACAAAAGTTATTTGCTCCTCCCTTCCCCAATGAATTAAGGCAAATAGATTCAATAACTTGCCCAGGATTATACAGCTAGTGTCTGCAGTCAAATTAAATTGAGGTCTTCCTCATTGTTGGTCCAGTGTTCTATGCACTAAGACATCTATCTACCCCAGTTGTTTACTTTTCCGTTGTAACTATTATTATTAATTACTGCAAGTTCCAGTGTCATATAGCCATAGTCTATTATTCTCTGAATTTATAGTTTTAAGTCAGTTGTTCTAATGGTACACAGTCACTGATTTGAAGTCTATGGATACAAATACATACCCAGTTATATAGTTATATATAAACACATACACACACACACACACATATATATATACATACATATATATATATATATATATATATATATATATATATATATATATATGTGTGTGTGTGTGTGTGTGTGTGTGTGTGTGTGTGTGTGTGTGTGTGTGTATGTGTATAAATACATACTTTTAAAGTAATTTTGAACTCTGTTCTTATTGATTGGTCAATAATGGGCTCCCATCTGAGCCTCAGTCACTGAGTTTTATTGGCTCAGAGTGAGTTTAAATAGCAATTGTTTTTGTATACATGTTTATGTGTATGCATGTATTTATAAATAGTCTATACACATAAATATGCACAAGAAAGCACACATATATCTGGGTGTAGGAGGTGTGAACACATATACACATGTATATGCACATAGCGGTATATATCTTTTCTGAACTTTGTTATTAATTATTTGTTGTCTTCTCTTTTCTATATATATTCCTTAAGGAAGATTATTTTTCTTTTATTTCTATTTCTAATACTTGACATATAAACTAGCAACAATATAAATAGATAGATGAAAGATAGATAGATAGATATAGATAGATAGATAGATAGATAGATAGATAGATAGATAGATAGATACTTGTTGACTGAATGGGATCCTTACAAATGGGAATATGTATTTATAAATAATTAGAAAACTGTGAATTCGAGTATAGTATGTTTAAAAGAAACAGACTATTTTTATGTAGAGTTTTATTCTCCATTTTTTTATCCTTTGCTTACACATGTTAAATAAGGAAACATTTTTCAAAAAAAATCATTTCGATTCAATATAATAAGCTTCTCAGATATGGAAGTCAATCACTTCCACTCATGAAAAATGTGGCCAATATACTGCAACTGTTGGGATTGCTTAAGCTTTGCAAATACAATTTTCTGTCAAAAAGCACAACCTTTAAGAACTAAATATTCTTCACTTTATCAGATCATGTATGTGTGTGTGTAAATGTACATATCTTATTAACTAACTTTTTATTTTATATATTTTTCTTTAGAGATCTTCTTTTCTAGGAAATAGGACTTTAAGAAGGGAAGTATACTCTTTGTTTGTTTTTTGTTGTTTGATTGTTTTGTTTTGTTTTTGGAGGTGAGTTCTTGATAGTGAACCAAATCACATATTTCTGTTATTTGCATCATTACAGACCTGACTAAATTCCTTTACTTATATGAAGAAATTATGGCTAACTTATCTTTCATTCTTCTTACTTAGTAATATATTAGTATTGTTTGATTTCAGCAGATCCTCCCCAGTTACTGTGCTCTTCTCTGACAACACATTGAAGCTCTTACAAATGGAAAGTGTCATCCTTAGCTAAGTATCAGGTGCCTCAGACAGGTAAAATACTTTTTAAAAATTAATTAATTAATTATTATTAAAGCTTTTTGTTTTCAAAACCTATGTGTGGATATTTTTTGACATTAATCCTTGCATAACCTTGTGTTCCAAATTTTCCACTTTCCTCCCACCCCCTCCCCTAGATGGCAAGTAATCCAATGTATTTTACATATTAAAATATATGTTAGTTCCAATATATGTAAATATATTTGTACAATTATTTCTCTGCATAAGGAAGATCAGGTCAAAAAGGAAAAAAATGAATAAGAAAACAAAATGCAAATGAACAACAACAAAAAGAAAGAGAATGTTATGTTATGATCCACACTCAGTTCCTACATTCCTCTCTCAGGGTGTAGATGGCTCACTTCATCATGAGATCACTGAAACTTGCCATAATCATCTCATTGTTGAAAAGAGTCACGTCCATCAGAATTGATCGTCATACAATGTTGTTGTCATGTACAATGATCTTCTGGTTTTGTTCATTTCACTTAGAATCAGTTCATGTAAGTCTCTCCAGCAGGCAAAATTCTTTATGTTAATTTTCTAGGCCTCCATTCAATAACATTAGTTCTTGTCCTATATTAAAGACTGATCAAGGGGGAAGCTAGGTGGCTCAGTGGATAGAGCACCAGCCTTGAATTCAGGAGGACCCGAGTTCAAATCTGGTCTCAGACACTTAACACTTCCTAGCTGTGTTACCCCCTGGGCAAGTCAATTAATCCCAGCCTCAGGGGAAAAAAAAAAAAAAAAAAACTGATCAAGGCTTTTCATGCCTTGCTAGCAGCCCTCTACCTCCAATTTTAGTTTAGATGTATTTTCTATTTAAGAGTCAATATATCAGGAGGATAGAGAGCTGACCAATCTAGAAAACAAACTAGTAAACAAGAATATCAACAAACAAATTTTAATTTTACCTTTGACATACTAGCTGTGCAATTCTGGAATGTTTACTTACCTTTCAGGCTCAGATTTTACATCTATAAAATGCAGGTAGTATCTGCTTTACAGGATTTTTGTAAGGATCAAACAAATTAACATATGTAAACTTTTATGTGCTTGAAAACTCTGTTTAAATGTTCTATAACATCTATTTTGAAAATTATTCTATTGTCTATCTTACCCTGGATGAGTCACTTATGACTTCATTTTTACAGATAATTATCTAAGACTTTAAATTGCATAAAAGCTACATTTCTATACTCTATGCCTTAATAAAGACAAAATCATTTGTTAAAAACATTTTTATTAGATTTGGGAATTTTTTGTTCCCAGATGGTAGAACCATGAGAAATAAAAGGAATCACATTTTAAATGGATGATAGGGAAAACTTGGTAACAACTAAAATGATCTTTATGGGAATGGGATGTATCAAAAAGTAGGAGATTTTTCCTTAAGAATAGCTTACATTCCGTGTCCAGTGGACTTTCCTTGCAGCTATAGAATTCTGCTAGTCTCTGATTCTAATCAATCATAAGTCTATTGCCTATATATATATATATATATATATATATATACAATTAGATATTGGAAAGTGTTTTATATATGTATATATATATACATATATAAAACACTTTCCAATACCTAATTGTAAATTAAAAGAACTGTTTGCCTATGAAAAGGAAGGGAAGGAGCACAAAATAAAGGTGTCTCATTAAATACTCATAATGATCTACATGTTTTCAGTTGTGTAAATATCACAGAAAGATTGAGAAAGGTTAGGACTAATGAGATGTAAGTGAACAATGGAAAATTTAGTCTGAATGTCAAGAAAATGTCTTCAATGAATGGTCTATTTGATTATGAAAACATATAACACAAGAAAGTAAAAAAAAAAAATATTGATTGCTTTCTACTATTCATTATGACTCCAAATAAATATACTATTTTTAACAGAATGATGAATTTTATTACTTTATATTTTGGGGGGTCCTTAGAGTTCTTCTAGTCCAGATATATCAAATACATATTCTGAAGGCACATATTGTAACCAGTGCTATATAAACCAAGTTAAAATGAAATTGGAAAGCATTTAGAAATTAGTAATAATAAAAAAGATAACAATAAAACAATATGCTAAAAAAAATCTGACTTAGATAAACAAAATAGGATCCATTTATACCTGAAATATTTAGATGTAAAATGAGAGTGAACTTGGATAAAGTAAGAGAAGGACAAACCTGAGATGTATTGTGAAAGAAGATTTAATGAGATTTGATGACAACTTAGATATAAGAAAAAGGATAAACTGAAAGATAATACCAAGTTATCTTTCCCAAAGACTGGATGGAATGTAGTTTGATTGAATTAAATATGGCAGACTGCAAGGGAATCTAGGTTTGAGCTAATCCGATAGATTCAGCTTTAGTTATGTTGATTTTAATGCAATAAAAAAACGTGAGAGTGGTGACTTTGCAAAACGCTTTTTCACTTAAATTCAACTCACTTTCATATCATGGCATCCCCTTCCTGATGTCATGGTTCTTTTTGAAAAAGAAGGACAAACCACAAGGTCTGTGAATAGAGCCACACTGGGGACTCAACTGGAACTGGCACCTGAGCCATTCAGGTATCTTCCTCCCTTCCTCCCATCCTCTTTCCTTCTGACTTGATTCCTTTTTTCTCTCCCTCCCTGCCTCCATTTCTTCCTCTCTCTCTTCCTCATTTCCTCCCTTTCTTTTATTCTTGCTTGCTTGCTTGCTCTACCCAAAGGAAACATTAAATTCCCATGATATCTTGGGGCTTCCTGGGTAGATTTATTTTTAAGGGCCATTCCTTAAACACAAATGACACTGACTTCTGTCAAATGGCCAACAATAGGTCCAAGGTCACACTTCAATATATCATTATTTGGGCAGTAATTGACTCAAAGTAAATGTAAATAGGATTTAGGTGTGTTGTGTTTTAACCACTGTTTTAGACTGATTTTAGAATTGAGGGCCTACTCCTTCTATATTGGATTTTTTTTTTTACTAAATAAAGGAAACCATTATTTGTCTCCATTCTTACCTAGCTTTGATAGCTGAATGGGTATCAAAGTGATACCTGTTAACTTTAAAACGTTAAAAGGCCAAAATATCCCATCAATTGTAAGGCCATCACCAATCATCTTGCCATTGAACATAGATAACTCTGGGGGACAAAGTGATTCTCACCCTCATTTAAATCCAAACTCACTTGCATATCATGGCTTCCCTTTACCTATATCTTGGTACGTTCTTGAGAATGAAGAACACACATCAACAACAAGCCAACACCTTTTGAGACTTTATGTATTCATATTTTCCAAGGATTTATTTTAAATCTAAATTTGATTCTGTAAGCAGTCATTTCTTTATGACAGTTTTATTTATTATATATGCTATTTTGTTATATGATATGTAGTAATGCCTGCAGTCACTGTTTTCAACTAATAAAAATAATAATAGTAATAGTAATAAGTTTAAGTATAGTATGAATAAATGAATAATATTATTTGATCTTGATCCTCAATGTGGGTCAAAAAGGAATTTTAAAAGGCCTTCAGTTTCTTAAAATAAATATGATTCTATGAAAAAATGATAAAAAGTGGTATAAGCATGTACACTTCCAATTAATAGTTGTAATAATATACTAAACTTTGAATCACATTTAAACCATTCTTATGTAAAATTATTTACACTGAGAATCATTTTATTAAATATAAAACTAATCTAATGTAAATTCTTCTAACTTGTAACTCTTCTATTTCTAACATGTAATATTTTTCACAGTCAAAAATACAAAAACACAAAAATCCTATAATCATAAACAGAATGAGGTTAATAATGTGAAATAGGTACAAAGACCCAAAGCCAGAAAATGATATATGATTGGTATCACTGAAACTAGGAAGGAGAGGGCTGATCGACTTTTATTTCTCTCTTTCTGACCTCCTTAATTTTCTGGGGATTAAAAAAATATGACTCACTCTGTCACTGAGAATTCAAATAAAGTCATTTGAAGGAAATCTTGGAATAGCTCAACTGAGTGCTTTCTCTTCTCTCCCTTCTTGGTTCTGTCCCATAGTCTTTCTAATACCATCAATATCTTTTGGTAGGGGCTTTGGCTAATCTACTTTTTCAGCCAATGACAAAATTATTACAAGTATTATTACTGCTTAGTACATTGTGATGTCATAAGAGATGCACATAATTTTATCTTTAAAGGGCATGCATTTCTGTGAATGTGGTGTTTATGTGTGTAAGTCTATGTGTATGTAGGTATGTATGTGTGTGTGTAAGAGAGAGAGAAAGAGAAAGAGAGAGAGAGAGAGAGAGAGAGAGAGAGAATGAATTTTGGATTATTTTTTATTTTTTTAAAAATCAGGTAGAACTTGAAATCATAGAGATCATCCATTATCTGAATATAAACATAATGCTAAAAGGGAAAAAAGTAGAATGAATTCTCATTGAGCAAAAATGCCTTTTAGGGAGCTATTCTTCTCAAGCAGACTTTTAGAAGTATTGTTAAATCTACCCATCCTTAGAATGTTGCTTCTTCAGGTCCCCTGAGGAGCTCCTGTAGAGAGCTTTTTATATCTGCATTAGCACCACTGATTTTTTTAGACTTCTTTAAAAGCTAATTAATGTGACAATAAGAACCATAAATCTATTTTGAAATGAGCATTTAGTGCTCCCCTGGGCCACTCAGGTTTCACAAATGACAGTATTCCTTCACATGGCAGAAACTAGAAGTGATGAGTCATTTCCATAGCAGATTGATGTGGAAAACTTTCAAAGCAAAAACCTGTCTATTCCATGTACTTTGCTAAAGTTAGTGGTAACATGAAAATAATTATGAGTTTTTTGCTTACCACCTGTAGGGCAGAGTAAAGATGGCAGAGAGAAGGCAAGGCCTCACCTGAGCTTTCACATAAAATCTCTTCAAAGACATTTGAATAATGTTCTTAAACCAATCTTGCTATGGTAGAACCCACAAAAGCATGAGCTGAAAAAATCTCAACAGAAGACTATTTAAAAGTTTGGTGAGGTATATCAAACTGGGATGAAAGTGGAACACAATTCAGTACAATTCACACCAGGGCCAACCAGTCCCCAGCAAATCAGGAGCAGACATTGGGAGTGAATGAATAAGCAGCTGTAGTGATTATTTCTGGAATAACCAGTCCACAGACAATAAGGGAATTGAACAACCAATCAGATGGGGATTACAGGAATCTTTTAGCTGGCACTGGGAGAAGGACCCATACTCAGATATTGATCATAGTTCTGTGTTGTAGTCAGAGAACAAAGGGGAGCACAAGAATATTTCAGCTTGTGGAAGAAGTGAAACAAGTCCCTTCTCAGAGATTGTCATTCAGAGAATGTAGAAAGCCTAGATCTTTAAAAAAAGACCTTCTTTTTCAAGAGATCATCAAAGAAAGCTGCCCTCATACACTAGAAACAAAGAGCAAAATATTCATTGAAAGAAACTATCAATACTTCTGAAAGATAGGTCAAAAGGAAAATTTCAAGAAATAATTCCAGAATTTTAAAGTTAAATACTGCAAGCTGCCAGAAAAGAAACAATTCAAGTATCAAGGAGCCACAGTCAGAGTTACTTAGGATTTGGCAAATTTAACAATAAACAACAAAGTTTGGAGGGCCTGGAATATCATATTCAAAGGGAAGAAGAACTTGGATTACAATCAAGAATCAACTGCCCATTAAGACTGAGCATAATCTTTCAGGACAGAATATCTATATATCGATATCGATATCGATATCGATATCGATATAGATAGATAGATATGTATCTATCCATCTATCTATTTATATATGTATGTATGTACATGGACATAGGTATAAATTGCCTTTGACAAGATGATATTTAAAATTTAAAAAGACATACATTGGGGTGCAAAAAGAATTGCACTACAAGAAGAAGAAAGAGGAGGTAAAATGGGATAAATTATACTATAGTAACAGTCATAAAATACCTACTACAGTAGAGGGAAAGAAGGGATAAGTAATATCTGAACCTTAAACTCATCAAATTTGACTGAAATAAGGAAAAACATACACAGTTAGTTTGGTATAGCAATTTACCTTATCCTGCAAGGAAGTAGGAAAAAAAGGGGAAAGAACAAAGAGGGAGCAGATAAAAGGGAGGGCAGAAACAATAGGATAAAAGGATAAGTAAAAAAAAGGAGAAATGATGGAAGGAGTGGTAGGATGAAGGAGGGGGGTGATCAGAAACAATATCCTGGAGGAAGGACAGGATAGAAAGATACAAAAAAAAAAAAAAAAAAAAAAAAACCCTAGAAATAGAATGGAGGGAAATACAGTTAGTAATCTTGGCTACAAATGTAAATGAGATTAATTCTTTCATAAAAAATAGATTGTATAACAAAAAAAAAAGAATCTTACAAAAACATTTTTTACAAGAAAAACACATGAAACAGAAAGCTACACACAGAATAAGGGTAAGGGGTAAAAATCTGGAGCAGTATATATTTTGCTTCAACTGAAGCAAAAAAAAAAATAAAGCAGGGATAGCAATTCTGTTCTGAGACAAAGCAAAAGCAAAGATAGATCTAATTGAAGAAGGAAGAAACATCATACAAACAATCAATAATTTCATCCAAGAGAATGATAATAATCAGACAACATGCCAAAATTTATGTGATGCAGCCAGAGCAGGTCTTATGAGATTTTTTAAAAATCACTAAATTTTTACATGGATAAAATAGAGAAAAAGGAGATCAATGGATTGGTCATACAACTAAAAGAGCTAGAAAAAACAACATATTCAAAACCCTCAATAAATATCAAATTAGAAATTCTGATAATAAAATAAGAGATTAATAAAATTGAAATAAATCAAGCTATTGAACTATTAAATAAAATAGTTTTATGAAAAAGAATGAAATGGATAAAAGTTTCATTAATTTGATTAGAAAAAGGAAATAAAAAAAGACAAATTGCTAGTATCAAAAATGAAAAAGTCAACTTACTACCAAGGAAGAAGAAAGCAAAGCAATAATTAGGATTGATTTTATCCAATTGTATTACAACAATCTGACAATATAATTGAAATGGATAGATATTTAGAAAAATATGAAATAGAAAATTATAAACAATTTCCCTAAGGAATATTGATGAAAAAATTTATATATATATATATATATATATATATATATATATATATATATATATACATATATATATATATATGCAAAGAAATTATAATAATTTATTACCAGGATAATATGTGACCATAAATATGAATTATCACAGGAATAAAAGATTGCTTCAATAATATGAAAAATACTGGCATAAATGACCATATCAATATCAACATTAACAGAAATAATATGATTATTTCAATAAATGTTAGATGTAGAAAAGATGTTTTGACAGAAATACAGCACCCATTTCTACTAAAAAGCACAGGAGAACATAGGAATAAATGGAGTTTTCTCTAAAATGACAAGTGACATCTATCTAAAATCATTAATAAAAATTATATGTAATGGGGAAAAGTTAGAAACATCCCCAATTAGACCCAAAGTAAAACAAGAATTCACATTATCACCATTATTATTCAATAATGAATAGGAATATTACATTTAGCAGAAGAAAAAGAAATTGAAGGAATTAGAATAGGCAATGAGAAAACAAAAATATTCTTTGCAGATGATATGTTGATTTACTTAGAGAATATTAGAGAACTGACCAAAAAGCTACTTGAAATAATTAACAATTTTAGCAAAATTACAGGATATAAAATAAATCCATATAAAACATCAGCATTTTTATATGATGTCACCACAGCAAGGCAGCAAGAGTTAGAAAGGTAAATTCCATTTAAAATAATTGCAGATAATATAAAATATTTTGGAGATTACATGTCAAGATAAATTCAATAATTATATGAAGACAATTCCAAAACAATTTTCACAAAAATAAAGTCAGATCTCAATATTGATTGCTCATGGGTAGGCTGAGAAAATATAATAAAAATGGCAATTATACTTAAATAGTCTACTTATTCAGTGCCATACCAATCAAATTGCAAAAACATATTTAATAGAATTAGAAAACATATTTTAAAAATTCCTCTGGAAAAAGAAAATGTCAAAGATATCAAAAGAATTAATGGGAAACACACACACATACACACACACAACACACACACACACACACTTGCAACCCACATACATATGCAAAGAAGGTGGTGTAGAAGTACCTAAAACTATATTATGAAGTGGCAGTCATCAAAACCATTGGATTTAGCTAAGAAATTAATTGGTAGATCACAAGACAGAATAATAAGTGAGTAATCTACTGTTTGATAAACTCAAAGACACCAGCTTCTGGGATAAGAATTCCTTATTTGACTAAGATTGATGAGAACACTAAAAAATAGTATATCTTGTTTCCATTAGTATTGTTTGTATAGAAACTTTTTAGTTTGATGTAATCAAAATCTTCTATTTTGTGATCAATAATGATCTCTAGTTCTCCTCTGGTCATAAATTCCTTCCTCCTCCACAGGTCTGAGAGGTAGACTATTTTCTGTTTCTCTAATCTATTTATTATCTTATTTTTTATGCCTAAATCATGGACCCATTTTGATCTTATCTTGGTATATGGTGTTAAGTGTGGGTCTATATCTACTTTCTGCCATACTAATTTCCAGTTTTCCCAACAGTTTTTTCCAAATAATGAATTTTTGTCCCTAATGTTGGTATCTTTGGGTTTGTCAAAGATTAGATTGCTATAAATGTAGCCTTTTTTTGTCCTTTGTATCTAATCTGTTCCACTGATCTACCGTTCTATTTCTTAGCCAATACCAAATGGTTTTGGTGACTGCTGCTATATAATATAGCTTTAGATCAGGTACACTTAGACAACGTTCCTCTGATTTTTTTTCATTAGTTCCCTTGCAATTCTCGACCTTTTATTCTTCCATATGAATTTTGTTGGTATTTTATCTAGGTCATTAAAATATTTTTTTGGGAGTCTTACTGGTATAGTATTAAATAAATAGATTAGTTTGGTGAGTATTGTCATCTTTATTATATTCGCTCTGCCTTTCCAAGAGCACTGAATGTCTTTCCAATTATTTAAATCTGACTTTATTTTTGTGGCAAGTGTTTTGTAATTTTTCTCATATAATTCCTGACTATTCTTTGGTAGATGGATTCCCAAATACTTTATACTCTCAACATTTGTTTGGAATGGAATTTCTCTTTGTATCTCTTGCTGTTGCATTTTGTTGGTGATATATAAGAATGCTGAGGATTTATGCGGATTTATTTTGTATCCTGCCACTTTGCTGAAATTTTGAATTATTTCTAGTAGCTTTTTAGCAGTCTTTGGGGTTCTCTAAGTATACCATCATGTCATCTGCAAAAAGTGATATTTTGATTTCCTCATTTCCTACTCTAATTCCTTGAATCTCTTTCTCGGCTCTTATTGCTGAGGCTAGCGTTTCTAGTACTATATTGAATAGTAATGGTGATAGTGGGCAACCTTGTTTCACTCCTGATCTAACTGGGAAAGGTTGCAGTTTATTTCTATTGCATATTATGCTTACTGAAGGTCTTAAATATATGCTCCTGATTATTCTAAGGAATAGTCCATTTATTCCTATACTCTCAAGAGTTTTTAGTAGGAATGGATGTTGGATTTTGTCAAATGCTTTTTCTGCATCTATTGAGATGATCATATGGTTTTTATTAATTTGATTATTAATATGGTCAATTATACTAATAGTTTTCCTAATATTAAACCACCCTGCATTCCTGGTATAAATCCTACTTGATCATAGTGTATTATCTTGGAGATGATTTTCTGAAGTCTTTTTGCTAATATCTTATTTAAGATTTTAGCATCAATATTCATTAAGGAAATTGGTCTATAATTTTCTTTCTCAGTTTTCGATCTACCTGGTTTAGGTATCAGTACCATGTCTGTGTCATAAAAGGAGTTTGGTAGGACTCCTTCATTCCCTATTTTTTCAAATAGTTTATATAACATTGGGGCTAATTGTTCTTTAAATGTTTGGTAGAATTCACATGTAAATCCATCTGGTCCTAGGGATTTTTTCCTGGGGAGTTGATTAATAGCTTGTTCTATTTCTTTTTCTGAAATGGGACTATTTAAGCAATTTATTTCCTCCTCTGTTAATCTAGGAAGCCTATATTTTTGGAGGAAGTCATCCATTTCACTTAAGTCATCAAATTTATTGGCATAAAGTTGGGCAAAGTAACTCATTATTTCTCTAATTTCCTCTTCATTGGTGGAAAGATCCCCCTTTTCATTTGTAAGACTAACAATTTGATTTTCCTCTTTCTTTTTTCTGATCAGATTTACCAAAGGTTTATCTATTTTATTGGCTTTTTCATAAAACCAACTCTTGGTTTTATTTATTAATTTAATAGTTTTTTTTTTTTTTTTTTACTTTCAATATTATTGATTTCTCTTTTTAATTTTTGTATTTCAAGTTTAATTCTTGGTTGGGGGGTTTTAATTTGGTCTTTTTCTAGCTTTTTAAGTTTTAAGCCCAATTCGTTAATCTTCTCTTTCTCTATTTTCTTAAAATAAGCCTCTAAAGATATAAAATTTCCCCTTATTACTGCTTTAGCTGCATCCCACAGATTTTGGTATGATGTCTCATCATTTTCATTATCTTGGGTGAAATTATTAATTGTTTCTATAATTTGCTGTTTCACCCAGTCATTCTTGAAGATGAGATTATTCAGTTTCCAATTACTTTTTGGTCTATTTACCCCTAACTTTTTACTTTTCAATCTCTTAACTACCCCCAGGTGAAAGCCCTGACAGCCTAAGTTGGCCACACCCACAGTGCCGAGATCTGCTGAGTCACCTGTGTGATGGAGGAGGTTCTAGTATCTAGCTTATATTTTAAAGTGGCTTGATTTCTCTTCTGAACTGCTGTTTTATAAGCAGAGAAGAGCTAACAGCCTGTGCCAGATTCCTCTATCTCAGTGGCTTCTCTGATCCCAGAGCCCTCCCCAGTGTGATTGGTGCAGCCTGCCAGCACCCAACCATCTGTGCTGGCCTCTCTTCTTCCTCCCTTGGGAACTGACCTTGTCTGTTGAAACTCCACATTCTCTTCTGCTGGTAAGTTGTGCTTCTAGTCCTTGTGGTTTCTATTGGTCCAGTGCTATTTTTGAGGCTGAATTTATCTAATTTGGTAGTGAGGGAAGAAAGAAGCTTACAGGATTGCGTGTATCTTCTCCTTCATCTTGGCTCTGTCCCCCTACATTATTATGGCCATTTCTTAATAAATAAATATACCATAGTGTCATTTCATCTTTTCCTACCATACTTTCAAGATTCATCTCAAGAATCACCATCCACCATTCCTCATCCTTTCAATTGTTAACACCTTCAAGAACGCTATGGTAAGGGAGCAACTTATTAATTTTACTTCAGTAAGTAATTCTATAAGTATACTAGAAGTCAGGGATGTAAAAAATAACAAAACAACTTCCAAACTCAATGATTTTAACTTTTAAAAAATAATTTTATTAATATCTTCTGAATGTTGTTATTTACAAACATATTAATTTTCCTGACCTTTTATTCCTTGTAATAAGATAAACAGGTGGACAAAATCAATTTGTCTAGTACTAGAATTGCACAATTAAAAAAAAAAAAAGTTAAAGGTAGAGATCACCAATCAAAAGTAAGTAGCATTTCTAAGGAAGTAGCATGATTAATGTCTGAGAATGTCCAAAGCCGGTAGAGTAATCTGAGGAGTTTGGTGTGAGTCATAAAGGATAGCTTTGGTGCTTTTGATATATATTTAATTCAGTGTATCTTAGGGTGAAGAAAGTCATCCAATCATGTAGGAAATAATAGGAATATTATTTGATGTTGGCCTTAAGGGCAAAATGATTTCTTCTCAGCATCTACACCTTTTTTTTTTTTTTTTTAATATTCTCAACTTATTTTTTAACCAATTTTGGAATTCCATAATTCTGAGTCAGATACATCTCAACCACATTGCTAAGTGAAAATCAAAACAAAAATAGAATCCTGGTCACCATATACATGTTTGTGCATTATTATTCATCCATTTAATCCTACCATCTCTTCCAAGGTAAAGATTAGCTATTATAATTACACAACTTTCAATTATATTTTTTTTCATTAATTTATATTTATATCTGTGAAAGAAAACTTCCAAGGTCACACTAGGTAAAATCCATTGAAGTCTTTTCCTTTAATCAGTTCAATTCACTTCATTCCTTCTGTGAGTGAACTGGGATCTTCATCTTCATCCTCCAGAAAAAAGCAGCAAACACTGCTTGCTAAGGAATTGGTTCAGTCTTTTTACAAGTTTCAAAGATAAAAGCAATCAATCAAAGGTAGTTATACTCAGCTATATTGCACCTATATTGACAATGTTATGCAAGCCAAAACAAGTCTAAATAACATTACCTAATTACATATACATATATATATATATATATAATATATATATATATTTTAGAAATATAGTATATAAGTATACTAGCTACAGAATATATTCTTCATATGTATATATATATTAAATATATGTATATATATATACATATACATATATGTATATATATATACTTTCACACATGAATATGCATATATGCACATACCAAACAAGCCCAGATTATACATATATGTGTTAATATGTATGCAAACATATTACTATATATATAGGCCTTCTTCAAAGTCTTAGTTTCATTTTAATTTCTTAAAGCTTAAAAATTCACAAAAGTTTTGAGCCATCCTATATTGTTCGCTATATACATGAAATAAGAAAGCAAATGACTACATGTTATTCTGGCCATCAGAATGTCCAGTTCTGTGACTCATATATGACATTGGAATTAGTATTTAATCTTTCTGAGTCTCAGCTCCTTCATCTTTAGGAAAATGGAGCTTGTGCAGTATATTTCTAATATCCTTTTAATATCTAAATAAATAACTTTTGAGTTATGTCTTCATTTATATTTATGATAAATGTGAAGCATATTCTTTTTTTCTTTTATACCAATTAAAAAAATGTGCTTTACATACTTTACACATTTAGATAAAAGATGAATATACAAATTGGTGATACAAAATGAAAGTTATACAGGTAGGAATGACTTAATTAATTTAGTAACCTGAGATTTCTCAAAGCTTATTATTAGAATCAAATTTGACTTTAGAAATAACCTCAGGGATCATTTAGTCTACTTGCCTCATTTTCAGATAAGAAAACTGAACTACACAGGGATTAAATAACTTACTCAAGATCAGTGAGTTGCAGATCTGGGAAAGGTGATTTACAAGCATTATGATGGATCATTTACTAAATTAGGAGAAGCTTAGTTCATTGTATTATTATGTCATACTTTGAAGTTAAAAAGAGATCAGATATGTAAAAATATAAAAATATAAGGACACACACATATAATAATTATTCTCTTCAGATCAAATATCAGTATGATTTAATTAAGGAAAAATACAAAGTACTTTGCTAATTAAATGCTAATCCATACAATTCATTAATTAACAAGGGTGGTCTCATGTGCAAAATGTAACTGGTACTATTTCTATGGCAAATGCAAGTAAGAGCATGTGTCCATATCAACTGGGTTCAATTACTCAAAGAAGAAAAAAAGTTTATTCAAAATTGCAGAATAATTGACAAAATAGGTGAAAGGAAGTTACCTTCCTGTCCAGAGAGATATTTCCCTTGGATTTTGAAGAGTTGGAAAGTATATTTGCTATATTAATTAAGCTATTATTCAATTACAAAAACCAAGCAATTATTATGGAAACCTCACTGCTTTTTCAATTTCAAAATTCCACAAAAAAAAGAAAAAAATGGAGGAAGAAAGAAATGAAGGAATAAATGGATGAACAAACAAACATTCCATGTAACAAAAAGTCCTAAATAATCAATAATTTCATATTGTAAAAATAATTTTTCTTTAGTTTTAATAAACTCTCTACAAGTTATTAAAACACTGGATAATTGAAAAAAAAAATCCATTGGATTGCCCTTATAAAAATAGCAGGGATGTGAATACATAAAAATGGAGTCTACCGATTTTAAAACTGAAAATACACAAAACCCTATCAAAAAGTTCCATTTTATTAAAAGAATTCAATAAGGGAAAATTGGGATCTAATTGGTTTTCATGATAACCTGGCAAGTCAGTGTACTGTTACATTGTCTGACTAAATCATTACATATCATTTCACATTTTCTTTGCTTAATTTCTCATACTTTATTTAAAATGGTGTGTCAAGGGACTATTTGGATGTCATTTCATTATTCTCATCTTAGTTAGATTATATCCAATTAGTTAATTATAACCAATGCCATAAAAATCACTATTCTCTCAATTTTATTAGTCCAGAAGAGAGCAGTAATTCTGAGACATTCAAAACCAATTTCTATCACATGTGTGTAACATTACACACTATAGTGGTTGGGATACAGTTGTGAAGCTATTCAAAAGTTGAACAAGTGAGGATATTAACAGGTATCAAGTGGGAGGGGAGCTTACAGGCAATCCATAAGAGGGGTGGCCTCCACTACAATTCAGAGCCCCCATTTAGGGTCCCAAGGGCATTATTATTAGGCAAGTTTCATAACCTTGAATAACTGAATTGAAGGAAGTTTACTGAGCTAATTATGATTAGGACTTATACTCCTTACCAAATATGAACTTCACAGTTTGAGGAATGGCCAATCATTGGTAAAACATGGTATCTCTCCTATCAGGTAGGCTCTAGCAATAGGTAAATCTTCACAAAGACTCGCAATTTGAAAACCAAGACATATCCCCTATGATTTTGATTATATATCTGAAGAACAAAGAACCAATAATGAAAATTTAAAAACAGTATGACTATTTAATAAAATTTATAAACTTGATAAAATTAATAAAAGTATATGACCAAAAATGTAATTAGAAATCTTAATTTGTTAGGGAAAAATGGGAAAAAAAGTAATTTGGGAATTGTGAAGAGCTCTTATTTTTAAACATGTTTATAAAACTACATATTTATTTGAATTAAAATGACACATAATAACTAAAAGTCTTATTTAACAATTGTCATCTAACCTATATAATTTTCCAAATAAGTAAATTTATAGAACAGTTTTTATTATTTTCCTTAAGGATTATGATCACTGCCTCAAAAGAGCTAAAAAGAAATAAATGTATACATGCACATAAACATTATTAAATAATCACATTTGAGAAGTCTATTAGTGAACTTTTAGACTTAGTATTGCCTAAGTTATACAGTGATTTGCATATTGCTAATCATTCCATTCAGCAGTGGAATTTTCTTTGTAATTAGTTCTTTTAAGTGCATCAAAGCTTTAGCACACATAGATTCATTTGACAGTTTGCTAATTGCTTTTTATGTTGTCATCTTTATGGCAAGACAGCTTTATGATCTTAAACCTCTAAAACATTTTAATTTCCCTCTCAAAGTTGATATTAAATGCTAAGAACTATGGTCATATTAAATGAGTGGAGCTAATTTGGAGATACATTAGGTCTTTTTAAGGGATCATTTGACTTCATGAGTAACACTTCACAGGCTCTGCTCTCTGTCCCATCCCTTCTTGTGCAGTACTTGATTTTCAATAAGGTTCCTGAATTAAGGCCAATGCAGTTATATTAGATAGATCCTCAACCTTGAGAAACTAGGGCTTCCTTCTGATTCATATACAGGATGTGTGACCCTAAGCAGGTTGCTTAACTTGCAGTGTCCATAGATGACTATAATACAAATAAGGAAAAAAAATATTTATGCACACTATTTGAATTGGAAGAGGGATCTTATAGGATTTCTCTCCATGAAATTGAAGAACCTCACAAGAGAAAATAAAACATGTTTCTGAAATGTTAATATGCTTAAAGCAGTTTTGGCTATAGTCAAAAAAATAAATTCTGATTAGGAAATTAAAAATACAATAAAATTATATAAATTTAAGAACTTAAAATCATATATGTTAAAGGCACAAGAATGGAGTTTGACTAATCAAAAGAAAATGAATGCTAACAAACATAAAAATAAATATCTATAAATGAGCTTCATTTTCCAACAAGGCAAATGATGAAAAGTCATATTGGATATTTTACCTTATGATGAAGTAATCATCTATTCATGTAACAGTGAAGATAGAAGAAAACACAGTTAATACATTTACAATTACAAAAAAAAAAAATCATAGAGTTCATTTAGTCTGACTATATCATTCAATTTAACTCAATAAGCATATACCAAATCCTATATATTAGGTATTTCTCTAGATGTTTTGGATAGAAAAAACATAGACAAATTGGTCTTTCATCTCAAGGAGTTAATATTTTACCAGCAGCTAGATGCCACAATGGATAAGGAAATGAATCGAGAGTTAGGAACACCTAAATTCAAATCATACCACAGGTACTTTATTAGCTAAGGCACTCCAGGGCAATCACTTAGCCAGTTCCTCCCTCTGTTTCCATGTCTGTAACACAGACATGATAATGATATCATTATGATGTTATCATTATATTATAATAATATTAATATTAAAAATAATAATAATATTCCCTAGCATTGTTTAGAGGATGAAATTAGATTATATTCATAAAGTTCTTGGCGAACTTTAAAGCACTACATAAAGGTAAGTTACTATTGTTAGCATCTACTGTAAAGGTGAGATGATTAAAGTCTAGGGACTTTAAATAACAAAATCATATATTTATTAGTTGAAGATCTAGTATTTCAATTCAGGTTTTCAGATTTCATTAAAAATGTATCATTCTAATCTTTGAGCTATTTGGAACTATATTAACTGTGTATTCCTTTTAACTCAGAGAACACACACATTCACATATAGGCATGTGTGTATAATATGTATATATTACATATATATTGTATTTCTCTGTATCTATATCTCTATATGATATAAAACAATATGCACAAAAGTTAGGGTATACTCATTGATTATAGAATGGTTGAACAAATTGATGAATATAAATATAATATAATGGTACTATGCTATAAAAAGTACAAAAGTGGTGGATTTAAATATGAAAAGATTTGTATGAACCAATGCAAAGTGAAGTAAACATAACCAGGGAAATTATGTAGACATTGACTACAACTTTTTAATGGAAAATAACTGTAAAAAAAGATAACTTAAAAAAAAAACATCCCCCCCAAAAAAAACCCCAAAAAACCTTAAGAACTATGATCCATGGGATGACCAATCCAAAAAGTATAAGAATAATAATCAATCATTCTTCCCATCACTTATCAGAATACTAGTGACTATTAAACTATTAATTTAACAAAATAGAATAATTATTTAATAATATTAAAAAACCAAGAATAAGAAAAGTTTAGAAGTTATCTACAATTGTGTAAGAAAGCTAAACTCTACTAATGCTGAATTAGACCTGAACACTTTATAGAAATAAATGTTATGTGTACATGAATCTCAAAAAAAGATCATTATTACCAATTCTGTTACAATGATTAAAATGAAATGTTACTAATGTACAGATTGGCTCCAATTACATTAACAAAAATGCATGCTTAGAATCTATCCAAGATGAAAGTTTTTTTTTGGAGACTGTCTAATTATGTAACTAAAAGGATTAGAGTTTGGAAGGAATAACATTGATAATATTGTTGATATTTCAGAAGAAAATTAATGAATTTTTAGAGAAACAGTTTAAATAATAATGGGGATTTCAGGCAGAAAGAAAAGCATAGTGCATAGGATGTCATTAAAATATTTCTAAGGATATTATTTTCAGTATCTTCAAAGAAGAGGAAAATAGAAGAATTTGTAATTGACAGTGCAATGATCACCTTAGACATTGAGAATTTTAGTATTGTTCTACCTCAGTGAATTTCTTGAAGCTAGAATTATGCTTTTTTATGTGAAATAACACAAAATGTGGAAACCTTATAGATTGTGTTAAATACTGTCAGACATCCCTCAGTCAAAAAAATTTAGTTAAACTACTATTATGTGACAGGCATTGTGCTCATCTCTGGGGATACAAAGAAAAAAATAGTTCTCTTCTATCTAGGATTTCACATTCTAATGAAGCAGACAACATGCAAACAACTAAGTATGAAACAAGCTCACAGGAAAAAAATGAAAATACTTCACAGAAGGAAGGCATTTAATGTTAAGGAAGATCAGAAAAGGAGGAAAGAGATCAAGAATTCCTATTATGAGCCAGGCACTGGGTTTAAGCACTTTTCAGATATTTCCAGACATTTAATCTTTGCAACAATCCTGGGAATATGTGTTATTAGTATTTTCATTTTATTTTTGATGAAATTGAGACAGAGGTTATGTAATTTTCCTAGGCTCACAAAATTGCTAAATTGTTAAAGTTACACTTGAACTCAGGTTTTCTTAACTCCAGAACAAGTATTCTATCCATTAATGCATATACCTCCCTAAAAGCTTCCTGTAGAAGATGAGTTGTTGTTGTTGTTGTTGTTGTTGTTGTTGTTGTTGTTGTTGTTGTTGTTGTTGTAACTTCTCTTTTCTTTTTTCTTTTTTTCCCTGAGGCTGGGGTTAAGTGACTTACCCAGGGTCACACATGTAACTTCAAAATAACTAGGGAAACCAGTAATAGGAAATGTAAAGGGAAAACATTCCATGCATGGAAGGGAAGCAGTGAAAATCCCCAGAGTTAGGAGATGGAGTATCTTATTTAAGGAACAGAAATGAATGTATTGTCACTAGTTTAAGGCATATTCAGATAAAAGGGATTGTAAGATTTAAGCAGATTGGCAAAATGATAGAGGTAGATATTATGAAGGGCTTTGAATGGCTTTGAATGCCAAACAAAGGATTTCAGGTTTGAACTAAAAGTGACAGAGAGCCACTGGAATTGACAGAGTGGGAAGAGTGGAGGGTGAAATTGTCTGACCTGAAATTTGGGAAAATCACTTTGCCAGATGAATGAAGGATAAATTATAGTGATGAGAGACTTGTGGTGAGTAAACCCACCAACAGAGTAATATAATTTTTAGGGAAGTGTGATGAAGACTAGTGTAAAAGAAAAAAAATGAGGCATATGTGAGACATTCTGCATATGATAGTAGTAAACAATTGTCTAGATGCATTAAGTTATTTCTGCTCTTAAAAGGTTTATTTTTCTGAAAATTACTTGCTTGTCTATGTGAGAATCTATGAGGTCTTCATTGAATCCTTTATAGGAAAAAGGATTTGCTGAAGTGATTGTCCTATCTTTAAGGACAGACTGAAGTACTTTCTAACACAGAACCTGGAGTCCATGAAATTGGGTTGAAAGTTGACAAATTTTTGTGAAAAGCAAAACTCTAAGAAGTTTGCTGCATAGAATTTATTGGTTTTTCAGAAAAAAATTCTTTGTCTTTATACTGACTGAGTTTCCCTGCCAACAAAGTTAGTTTTTATAAATGATAGTTTACTCCTTAGTAATAATCTGTGGGAGCTCAGAAGCCTCTCATCATGGAGGCAGAACTGATGATTTTAGGCCTGTTTCTAAAATACAACCACCCACCCTGATTCCCTCCCTTAACATCACTTTGATAAGTTCATAGTTATCAAAAACCCTGAATGTGAATTTGGCCAAATGAATTTAATTAAACTCTCCCTGGTGAATAAAAGAACATCTTGCAAGCATCAAGTCTCATTCATATGAGTTCAAATCATGAGCGCCACATGGGTAGTAAATGCTGCTGCTGAGAGACACATCTTGTAATAATGACTAGTCTGGTAAAGGACACCTACAATCAATATCTTCCCACCTGGATTCCCTTCGCCACATACAGTACTCAGAAGAGAACATTTGAATTAAAATGGCAAGGCCTCTTGGTAAATTACTAACTATAACAGATATACAAAAGAAGCATTTTCCATCTGAGACTTTTTTTTTTTTCTGGAACAACTCAATTCAAACTATATTGCAATCATTCACCTGTTCTTATGAGTTGAAGGTTTGCTCCTTTGTGTGTCTTCAATACTTTTCAAGATTAGTAGCATTAGTAAGGATTGTCTCTATTGAAGCAAATTCCACACTTTCTATACTTTCAGTAGGTCCCCATGAATTATGGCTAAAAAAAATTATGGTTAATAAATCTTTCTCCTTATGTCCAACTTTCTCATGATGACAGTCTCCAAAGATAATCATTTTATTCTTTGTAAGACAAATATAAGTTCCATTTCTGAGACTATACTGAAAATTGTTGATTTAGTAGATCTGTCAAAGCTTATTTTCATAGGATTAAGAATATGTTGATATCTTTAGGACTTGATGATATGTCACACAATGAGCCATTACATTATTTGAAGTTTTATATCTTGTATGACTTTATGATTGCTATATCAAATAATATAATATTTAGGAATATTTGTATTTACTAATTTTTATTTAAAAAGAACACAAAAATATTTGTGAAATTCTTAGACCCAGGAAAACAACACTGATTCCTTTCAAATGGCCACATATATGGAAATTTAAAGTTAGTAGGAATTTGCCCAATATTCTCATTTTATCGAATGAAAAAACAGAGAACCAGAGATTTTTTTCTGCCATAATTCCAAAGTGATATAATATACATACTATTATCCACAGGTATAAAAATATATAACCCTGATCATCTCATAGCCTAATAAATGGAATTCTTCCCTCCCTCTCCCCCTCCCTCTCCCTCCTCTCCGTCTCCCTTTCTTTCTCTCTCTCTCTTTCTCTCTCTCTCTCTCTCTCTCTCTCTCTCTCTCTCTCTCTCTCTCTCTCTCTCTCTCAATATGACCATCTGATAGCTAAATGGAATTCAGGGTGTCATTTTATCCCCTGAAAATTGAATGAATGTCTATTTCTTGGTCATCCTATGAATGTACTTAGGTCAAGTACATGCTTTGAAAAAGTAGGAATCAAACTGATGATAACTCCTTACCATTTAGTGCATTAAATCATGTGGGTAAAAGAAAGGGAAAAGGCAGATTTTGTGCCTTGTTGGGAAGAGAAAGTTGAAGGGAAAGTTGAAGTTTTACACACATATTGACAGTTACAAGAGGGAAGGGAAACACTGAAGTTAGTGAGAGCCCAGTATTATGTTGGCATTATTGCTCTATATTCCATTCCAAGAGTGAAAGATATTTTGCCCAACTTTTCCACATGATAAAGATTAATGACTTTGGTATAGTTTATAGTCCTAAGAACATATTCTGTGTAAAATGGATTATTTCTTCCCATAAAGCACAATGCATATGGTTTCAACAAAATCAAAAATCTCTGTAGTAAAATACAAAATGTGGATCTAGAGTTAGAGGGCAGAGATTGGCCAGAATTTGCAAAGAGACCACCCTGAAGATAATTATACTTGATTCAGTTATCTATCAAAGGCATCCCACCATTGCCAATGATCCTTTCTCTTCTCACGAAACAGAATCTTCCAGAAATCATACCCTACAGAGATGTGGGGGTGTGGGGGAGAGATAAGTCATTTAGTCTTGAATTGTGCCCTTTATTGGTCATTGACTACAAACTTGCTGGCATAACAACGTACTTCACATCCCATTCAGCCAACTATCTTGAAACCATATGCATATAATGCTGTTCATCTCTGTCTGCTTTCTCCATAATTTGTTGTAGAAGCAGTAATCAAAATTATACTGGCATTCCTTTTGTAAATTGACAATTAACTATCTTCTGGCTTCTATCACCATCCCCTCAGACCAAAGTTCCTCTCCTCTCTTTCTATGACTGTCTCTGTCTGTCTCTTTATCTTCCTTCTCTTCCTCCTCTGTTCTTTCTCTGCCTTCTCTCCTTCTCTCTCTCTCTCTCTCTCTCTCTCTCTCTCTCTCTCTCTCTCTCTCTCTCTCTCTCTCTCCTCTCTCCTCTCTCTCTCCTCTCTCTCTCTCTCTCTCTCTCTCTCTCTCTCTCTCTCTCTCTCTCTCTCTCTCTCTCTCTCTCTCTTCTCTCTTCTCTCTCTCAATATAACAATATAATTGTAAAGTGGTAAAGTGCTTAGGACCATGCCTGGAAAGCACAAGCAGTATGTAAGTGTCAACTACTATTAGTAGTAGGAAAGTATCTGAAGCCAGATTCATTAGGGTCTTGCTAAATCCAGGTCTGTCACTCTATCCCCTGTGGCACCTAATTGATTTCCTCTGTGTTTTTCCCTACTATCTTTTTAATTACTCAGTGACTCGAGTTGGTAACCTCAGCATCACCACCAATTCTTTCTTATACCTCTACCCACATATTCAATCAGTTGCCAAATCTTACCAGTTCTATTTCTGAAATTTCTCCTATCTGCTCCCATCTTTTCCCTCACATCACTGTAACACAACAGTTTAGAGCCTAAACTAAGTTAACTTGCTTTCCTCTAAAAGTTTATTTTTGCCCCCCCTATCTCCCCTATTCTTCTTTAGGGAAGCACAATTTTCCGGCTACCCAAGTTCACAATAGAGCTTTCACCTTCTTGTTCTACTCTCTTTCACCCCCTCCTTGGCCAATGAATTGTAGAGTTCTGTTATTTTTAACTTCATATCATGAAGTTTTATATATATATATATATATATATATATATATATATATATATATATACACACACACATATATCTGTTTCTCCTATCTGCCATTGAAACTACTATTCACTTTTGGCTTTTAAAACCATTTATAAACTGCCCTCTTCTTAACTATTCAGGCTTCCTGATGTGTGATCATGTCTTCTTTCTGTTCCTCCCACAGGACATTACATCTGCTAACTCTGACCACTTTCACTGCCTGTCCTCCATGCTTGGAATTGCTTTCCCCTAATCTCCATTTCTAAGCTTCTCTAGCTTTCTTAAAGGCCTGACTAAATCTCCACTTTGTCCAAGGTCTCAATCCTCCTTAATTGTATTGCTTTATCTTTGAGGTTACCTGCAATTTAGTCTGTGTAGATCTTAATGTACAGAATTGTTTGCATATAAGCTTTCCCTATTAGACTGAGAGCTCCTTGAGAACAAGAATTGATTTTTTTGGCCATTCTTGGTATCCTGAGAATATAGCAGAGTGTCTAGCCCATAGACAATACTTAATAATGTCTTGTTAACTTACTAATTAGCTTACTTTAGAAATCAGCTTAAATTCCCCATTCTACAGAGAGCAAAACCCCATTCCCCTTACTACTTCCTTGTCTCTCTCTCTCTCTCTCTCTCTCTATATATATATATATATATAAAGTCTATGTGTTTGTAGACATATATATGCATATAAATCTATTTACACACATAGACATGTATTATGTATCTTATTTTACACATAATACATTCTATCAGTAAAATATGTATTTATTGCCTTTTATTTTAAAATATATAACATATATTGCATTGTATATAATATAATATTAGTGTTATTTTTACTGCATGATATGGCCCAGATTGCCCTTTCAAAGACAAAGAAAATATCTTATGTTTGATTCAGGTATTAATAGGGAGTCACTGGAGTTTATTGAAAAGGTGTGTATATGTGTTTGTGGGGGGGTGAGAGACAGAGGCACAGAAAAAGAGGCACAGCGAGAGATAGATGGTAGGACAGATGGAAAGAGAGACAGAGGCAGAGACAGAAACAGAGTCAGATTCATTGCAGTAGAGAGAAACTTTAGACAAGGAGACCTGTATTGCTATCGCAAGAAGTCCAGAGATGAAATGTTATTTCAAAGATGTATATGTATATATATATAGATAGATAGATAGATAGATAGATAGATATTGATATATATTGATATTGATATTCCTGTGGTTCCACATTTAGAAAATGTCATGAGTGGTTTTTAAAAGGATGACTCTAAGCTCCACACTATAGTCATTATACCATTCTACTCTTTCACTTATAGATAAATTTATAAAATATGTGGCCTAAAAGAATACAATGGAAGGATGTGCCTAAATTTAATTTTATGGATGCCAATTAATACAGAAATCCTTGATTATGGGCTTCCATAATGCAGGCCACTTATTTTCTATTTCTTTCAAAATAGATCAAAATGTTATTTAGAATACTAGCAATATTGCTTTAAGAACAACCAAGTCATTTTGATTATTATCAATACCCAAATTAATTATATAGGACCTATGAAAGAAGGAAGGTGCTATCAACATCTAGGAAAAGAATGGATAAATTGATGTACAATGTGGTTCTACATATTTATCCATACTTGTGTGTAATGGTAACCATCTTTAGGGTGGAAGGAGGAAAGGGGGAAAAGATAAAGTTATGTGATAACTATTATATATTTAAAAGGAAATTTAAGTTGTACATAATAGATTGCAGTTTCATGTGAAAAAGATAAGTATTATGAGGGAGAGAGGTGGCAAATTGGAGGAAGGCAGAATTGATAACAACTCTGTCCTCGAATTTTATTATCTATTCAATAACTTAACTTCTCTCCTCAGTTTCTGCATTTTTAAAGTGGGGATAATAATAGCACATACATCACAGTGTTGTTTTAATTATCAAATGAGATAAGAAATGTAAAAATGCTTTGTAAATCTTAAGGTACCATATACAGTCTAGGAATTACATGTTAGCTCTTCTAGTCATAGAGCTACAACTTAAAATTTAATACATTGGCTTCACAGACAAAAATGCATTGGAATTTGACCTACTTCTCTAAGGGACGACTGCAGACTGAATATTGAAGGACAATGAGAGAAAAGTTTCTGTCCTGGAGAAGAGTTCATGGAATAAAGGGAAAATGTCTAACAGTTTCTTTGTAATGGAGATCATCTTGTGAGTGGAGATGAGAGCCATTATATTCTCAGTTATTTTTACACACACAGTAAGGTGTTTGGAAAAGTTATGAGTACATACTGAGTTTGGGTTGCATGGCATTTTTCTACAATAAAGAGAGTGTTTCTGTTCTCCTAGAAAAAAAATATAAAGACTCAGATGGGGGTGATAAATGTTTTCCCCTACTCTGTGGTTCTTTCCCTAACCACAGATGAGAATTTACTGCTATCTGAAATAATAGGTTTTGACTTGCTCATTCTTTTGGTTTTCTACTCATCCAACAAAATATCAGAGTTTGGAAGCATGAATGAAAATTCCTGCCTTTCATTTTAATGGGAAACATCATTTTTAAGGATTACATGTGGTTCATAGAATTACAAGTTCAGAATTTGAAGAGAACTTAGATATCAACTGTTCAAACCCTTCTTGTTGTATAGATGAGGCAACCAAGGCTCAAAGGAGAATAATATGTCAAAGCACACATAAAAATGTCTCAAAACTAGCTTCAGATGATCCTATTTGTTTGATCACAATTTATTTATTTTTCACTGTACTACTTAGTGTTTTTTCTTCCTCTCCCGTGATTAGGTTCTATAGATAGTTTATTTAGGTAACTAGTTAAAATCATACATTGTTGAAATTAACTTAAAAATCAAATTTGTCAGTTGGCATCCAAGTACTTTTGACTTCATTTAGTGATCAAAATAAAAACAATAGGCCTATACAATTAGATGTTTTTTGTTTTTGTTTTTGTTTTTGTTTTTTAAGTCAAGTTACCTAGATCTATCAAAAACAAAACATTGTAGAGGCAAAAGTACTGAGGATTGTATGTGTATGTGGGGGGATGGGAACATGAATTTTGCCATTGTTTACAGAGTCACTGACTTACTAAAAGTAAAAAGGAAGAAAAAAAATATCTATGAGTGTTAGTTTCTTCATTTATGAAATAAGAATTTAGCTACATATCAACCTTATAAAAGTCAATATTAACAAATTGCCCTATTTGTTAGGGTTATGTGCATACCATGAGTCAAGATCACTGAAATTATTTCAAAATTTCAAAATGAGCAGAGGAGAAAACTCCTTCCATTGCAAATTACAATTCTTTTTTTTTTTTTTTTTTTTTTTTTTTTTTTTTTTTTTCCAAAATTCACCTCAAACAATTCTATATTATGTCTGTGAATGGTTGGTTAGGAACTAAAAACTTCTGTCTGGTCCTATATAAGTCTGGGATAACTTATTAAATACAATCCTGATTTATGTTTAAAGTTGACTGAGTTCTCTTTATCCTGGGAATCAACTTTAGGAATTAATGACTTCACTCTAACACTGTTGTGCATATTGTAATCTAAAAAGTTTTGTTTTTTTTTTTTTAATTGAAAGCAAATATAAGGAAATGACTTCATAATGAGTGAACTTTAACAACAACAAAAAAAAAAAGAAAGAAAGAAAAGAAAGAAAGAAAAGAAAGAAAAGAAAGAAAGAATTTCTTTAATGCTAAATAAATGTGAAATAAAGGGAGAGGCACACAATAATTACATAAAAGTAAAATAGTTTTATTTTCTGTGGAAGCATAGTATTCTCAGCAGAAACAGAAAAAATAATCATTGTTTTTCAAGATAAACTCAAATTTAAATTGTATCATTCCAATACTTTTAATAACAAGGTAGTATTATTTTCTCTCTGCTGCTTTGAAAGTAGACTATGTATGCATTCACTGTATTCACAGTAATGTGAATTAATAATCAATTCAGATTTATAATAAAAAAAAACTTGACACATTGATTTGTTCTCCAATTTTATTGAGTAATATTTCTTTTATTAGACTTTTGTATAATACACAATCTTAGAAGTTCCCTTTGAGTAGCACTGAAGTCTCATTATTCTTGTCAACACAAAATCATTCAAGTTTCATTTTAAACAAGCAGCATAAATTGAGAAATTGTTTTAGAGCAATATTTTCCAGCTTAACTAGCAATGTGCTCCTGTAGAAATAAGGAAAATTGTATCAGAAATAAATCTTTTCTCATAAAAATTAGAGTTGCACATTGATAAGTCTTACATTCTTGCTATTGTAACCATTTGGGGAAAATGTGTGGGAAGGAGCCATTACATATTTTTTCAAATATAGAAGTGAATTAATGTCATGTTTTTTCTTTCATTAATAACAAATAGCTTGTGGAATTTATGTGTCAGCATCTCATACAGAAGAGAAGTGGCAGGTTGGGAAAAGAAACTAGAATACATTTTATAAGAGAAAACAATTTTAATTGACATTTACTTAAAAACAGACAAACAAACAAACAAAACTACTGAGAGAAGAGGAGAGGATGGGTGCTTGTGTAGTTTTAAAAATGTGAAAAATAACCAGTGGATCTAGGGAGAATAAATGTTAGAAATATTGAGAAACAGAGAGAGAGAGACAAATAGAGACAGAGACAGAAAGAGATGAAAGCAAAATGAATTTTAAAAAGAAAGCCCAGCAGATCAAGGTACCACTAGAGCTATCATGTCAAAATTAATATATGCTTTAAAAGAGAAGAAAGGGAAAAGAAAAATCTAGTACCTTCATTATCACATACAATTATCTTTCTTCTATTATGTATATTAGGAAATGGTGATGTTTGTTGATATTTGCTGTTTATGATAACATAACATAATAACATTTATATAACAACAATACCATATTATAACATTTATATATTTATTAATTTAATTGATTTGCTTATTTAGGAAAGTACATGCTAATCAATCTTCTAGAGACACCATCAAAATATACTTTATCTTAAGGAATTTCTTTTTAAAAGGATCTCTGGTTATACACACACACACACAAACACACACACACTTTTTTTTTCTTTTTCTTATTAGTCAATAAGACAAAGATGTCTCTGACACATACATAGTAGGTATGTGCTATATATATATATATATATATATATATATATATATATTTTTTTTTTTTTTTTTTTTTTTTTTTTTAATTGAAGTGCTACTTTTTTATTTGTCCATGATTAGAGAGGATGATTTCTGGGATTCTTCTCAATTCTGAAAATTGTGAGCTGAATAATTTAGAATGAAATAGTCAAATGTTATATATTTATTGTGGAAAAGTATTACTTGACAAATAGCATCATCAAAAAATAACCTTTTCTTCTCCTTTATTGCTCATTTGAAGGAACTCATCTGTTGTTTAAAGTACTCTAGGGAATTTCCAAACTACTGTAATTCACAAGGGTATTTGATTAGATAAATTATATGTGCAGAGGAACATTTCATAAATGTTTTCATTTAATATACAAATAATTGAAATGTATTATCCACAGACAAGGCTATCAATATAAAACCAACAACACAGCAATCTATTATTCACAAGACAACAGCATCATCTTTTTCTGAATATATGTGAATTTTAACGGGAGATAATTCACAATGACATAGGAGAAACTTTTGTCTCGATAATGAATTATAGAGATATTTATGTCTCTCTACTAGATAAACACCTCATTGTTATTTTAGGGTTATTTTGAGGTATTCATAAAAACAAAATAAAATAATGTTCAGGAATTTTCATCTTTACAGTATGAAGATTGTTCTCTAAAAGGAGAAATGTGCAAAAATTTCAATGAAATAACCATGAAATTCATATTCAAGAGTAAAATAAAATATCTATTAGTAACAAATTTATGCATCATAGTTATAAAATAACCACATATTTCATTTTTAATCAACTTCTTTGATTGGCTTTCCTCACCAGAAATCTCATCACAACTAAGATTGTCTTACAATTGGATATTCAGCATCTTCTCACCTTATTCTAAATTACCTCTTCCTTCTAATTGAAGTACCTGAGGGTGGGAGGGCTTTAATCTTCCCCAGGCTTTATTTATAGTCAACTCATAATATTCTTTGTAATTCTGTCCATGATAAGGAGTTTTTCTTGGCTTCCATTCTATATTGAACAACAAATACTCATCATTCCTCAGTTATTCTTTCAGTTTTCTTTGTGTGTATTCATCATCCTATACATTGTAAGTGTATCAACATATCTCTGAGATTGTTAAAGGGAAGTGAGGGAGGAGAACTTGTAGAACTCCTAATCATTTCAACTTTGAAATCTGAATAATTGCTGAAGAGTGGGAGAGATAAAGTCAAGATAAGGTTGTGGTGGTTGCTGTTTTCTTGTTTTGTTTGTTTTAGGGATTCTCTTTTCTTTATACTGAGAAGAGAGAAATATTGATTTTAGTTACTTTTTCAAGAAAGGAGAAAAATAACTTCTCTTTAAACAATTTTGTAGAAAATTCACTTATTCTTAGATTTTGCTAGAAACTGATCTTATTTGTTTATTAAGATTTCTCTAAAGACACACATTTACAAAAAATATAGAAATTTAAGAGATAACCCTGCTTTATTGTGTTGTCCTGAAGTTTTGTAGACTAGTATTAAAGGACTTTTGTTCATTAAGAAAAACTGTCTTCCTTGAGTTTTTTCTATGATTTGTGTCTAATTTGATGTGTTTCATCTAAGACGCATTCATTCTATAAATCATTTATGTGAAGGAATAATAATAGTTTTGCTACTTGGCAGTATAAATTAGAATTTTGAAAATCTGAAGATTAAATTAAAGCTCATAGATAAGGTCTAAAGAAACAGTCCAAGATGATGGGGAAAAGGCAGGAAGTTGTCTGAGTTCTCCCTAATTTCTTGAGAAACAATTTAAATCAAGTACCTAACCAGATTCTGGAGGGACAAAACCTATAAAAAATAGGAATGAAAAACTTTTCCAATTTAAAAGAACTTAAAAGGACTTTAGAAAACATATTTCACTTAAGTAAAAGACAAAACACAGATAAGTAACAAAGGCTCCATGGTCTGGTTCAGCAGACCGATGGCACAGTCAGCTGTAAGGCCTCCAGCCTCAATGGAGAAAGCAACCTGCCCGCCTTAGAACTCCAGAACTAAAAGACCTGACCAGACCATGTCTGAGGCCACAGAAGAGAAATCTAATGATCTGGCCCTTAGTGTGCAATGCAAGAAACTGGGAATAATATGCTCTGTGCTCTAATACCATGGCTCAACTTTAAAAGTCATGAAATAGACTATAAATGAACAAAAAACAGAAAAAAAGGCTCTAGTTATAAAAAAACCACTATGATGATAGGGAAGATCAACATAAAAACTCAAAAGAGAACAACTAGGTCAATGTGCTTACCTATAAAGCATCAAAGAGAAATAAGAATTTTTCAAAATCCAAAAACCCTCCTTGGAAAAAAAGTTAACATTTTTGAAAAGCAAAAAGGAAAGGTATAATGAAAAATGGGAAAATAAATGTGAGATTTATGAGGGAGCAAATAGCTTAGAAAATTTACTAAAGAAAAATAATTCCTTAAAAATACAATTGGAAAAGTTGAAACAAAAAAAAAAAAAAAATGTTCTATTGTTAAAAATAGTCCCTTAGAAAGTAGAATTGGCCAAAAGAAAAAGAAAGTACAAAAGCTAATTGAAAAAAATATATATCATTCTTTAAAAATTAGAGTTGTATTAGTGGAAGCTGATGAATCTATGAGACATCAAAAATTAGGCAAGCAGAATTAAAACAATGAAAAAAAAGAAGAAAATGTAAAATACCTCATTAGAAAAACAACTGACTTGAAGAGTAGAACCAAGATAAATAATTTAAAATTTTGATAATTTTGAGAAAATGTCAAAGAAAAAAACTTTGATATCTTAGAAGCAGAATCATGAAAGCTCTCCATCATTTATCTTCTGAAACAGATCCCAAGATGGAAACTCCAAAAATTAGTATAGTCAAATTTTAGTTTTTGCAGGTTAAGGAGAATATAAGGCAAACAATAAGGAAAAAAAAATTCAAAAATTATTCCAAATCACTACTGATCAGAGAAATGCAAATTAAGACCACTCTGAGATACCACTACACACCTGTCAGATTGGCTAAGATGACAGGAACAAATAATGATGAATGTTGGAGGGGATGTGGGGAAACTGGGACACTAATACATTGCTGGTGGAGTTGCGAAAGAATCCAGCCATTCTGGAGAGCAATCTGGAATTATGCCCAAAAAGTTATCAAACTGTGCATACCCTTTGACCCAGCAGCGCTACTACTGGGATTATATCCCAAAGAAATACTAAAGAGCGGAAAGAGACATATATGTGCCAAAATGTTTGTGGCAGCTCTTTTTGTTGTGGCTAGAAACTGGAAGATGAATGGATGTCCATCAGTTGGAGAATGGTTAGGTAAATTGTGGTATATGAAGGTTATGGAATATTATTGCTCTGTAAGAAATGACCAGCAGGAGGAATACAGAGAGGCCTGGAGAGACTTAAATCAACTGATGCTGAGTGAAATGAGCAGAACCAGAAGATCACTGTACACTTCAACAACAATACTGTATGAGGATGTATTCTGATGGAAGTGGAAATCTTCAACATAAAGAAGATCCAACTCACTTCCAGTTGATCAATGATGGACAGAGGTAGCTACACCCAGAGAAGAAACACTGGGAAGTGAATGTAAATTGTTAGCACTAATATCTGTCTGCCCAGGTTGCATGTACCTTCGGATTCTAATGTTTATTGTGCAACAAGAAAATGATATTCACACACATGTATTGTACCTAGACTATATTATAACACATGTAAAATGTATGGGATTGCCTGTCATCGGGGGGAGGGAATAGAGGGAGGGGGGGTAATTTGGAAAAATGAATACAAGGGATAATATTATAAATATATATATATATATATATATATATATATATATATATAAAATAAAAAATTAAAAAAAATTAAAAAATTAAACAGCTCATGATTACATAGGACTTGGCAGCTTCTTTTAACCTAAAAGATTGAAGAACTTTGAACATATTTCCATATAATTCTGGAATTGTATTCCATGAGGGAAAGAAGCTTCAATATCTTTCCAGCAAAACTGAGAATAATCATTGAAGGAAAAAAGATGGATATTCAATGAAATAAGGGACTTTCACACTTCTTGGTTTTTTTTTTTTTTTTTTTTTTTTTTTTTTTTTTTTTTTTGGGGGGGGGAAATAGAGCTGACTAGAAAAATCTAATCTTCAAATAGAAATATG
This sequence comes from Sminthopsis crassicaudata, assembly GCF_048593235.1. Taxonomy (NCBI): domain Eukaryota; kingdom Metazoa; phylum Chordata; class Mammalia; order Dasyuromorphia; family Dasyuridae; genus Sminthopsis; species Sminthopsis crassicaudata. The sequence continues at coordinate 56,543,432 of NC_133622.1, read as the reverse complement.
AAAAAGTAAATAGCAAAGGGCAAAATAAAAGTTATTAAATGAGGTTAAGCTATTTACATGGGAGATGTAAGTCTTGACTTTTTCTTTGTTAGGGTGGTTAAAAAGAGTATACATAAACAGAAGATGTGGTAATAAGTTGAATTTGATGTGTTGAAATAAAAATAATAATGGGTTAAAAAAGGATTATATTTAGAGAATAGAAAAACAGGAGGCAGAATAGGGTAAATTATATCACAAGAAGAGGCACAAAAGACTGATTTCATTAGAGAGGGTGAAAGGGAGAGCGTGAGCATTTTTTAATATTTACCCTAATGAGATTAGACTCAGGGAAGGAACAATATATTATGTTTAGTATAGAAATTTATCTTAGAAGAGGTTGTTTTGTTATTATTGTTTCTCCTTTTTTTGAAAAGGACATTGTGATGACCACATTAGTATCCTGGATGCCTTAGAATCAGCCAGAGTCAGAATAAGCAAAAGTCCTTGGTTTTATTCTTGGGTTTTAGCAGTAGAAGTGAAGAGAATGGACCCATAGGATCTCCATGACCTCACCTGCTCGTCTCCCACCCAGAAGTGACTCTGGCTAGTCTTACTCCCCCCCCTAGTACCTCCCACAATTCTCTATATACACCAAATGATTGGAACAGTGCAGGATAGTGGGAAGGGCCATTTTCCAAACATATTCTTTATTGTCCAATCAGTAATTAGCCTCAAGTGCTCAATTGTCCAACCTCAGTGCATTAACTCAAGAGTTTCATCCCTTTACAGGACATGATATAAAGAAGGCGATATTATGGCATACAAGTAAATAGAATTTACAGAAGGGAGGGCAGTGGGAAGTCACCAGCTTTCTTAATCCTCCAGAGACATCTGGGTCCAGTGGCAAGATGTTGATCAAGATGATAGGTATGCCCCTGGATAAGGGGAAGTTAGTCTTTTCAATTTAATATCTTTAGCAATTTTCAGTTTTGTATATCAATTATTAAAGACAGATAATAAATGACATAGAAAATAGCTTATTTTCCCTAGTAAAAATATCCAAGATGGAAGAGAAGACCTTCAGAGTGTCTGCCCAAAATAATGATAGAGAAACAATAAAGAAAAGCAAGATGGGTATGTAGAGGTGATGGAAGGACAGAAATAAAAGGGAAAAGGGAAGAAAAAGGGGGGAAGAGCTAATAGAAAGGAAGACAGATTCAGGAAAGTGGTGCTCACAAGCAAAACATTTATGAAGAAGTACTGGTTGAAAGAATGAAAAGTATAAATGGGGAAAATTAAGATGAAAGGAAATGCATAGTAAGTAAGCATAACTTAATGTAAATGGAATGAACTCTCACATAAAATGGAAATAGCAGAGAAGATTAAAAATTGAATTTTATGATATGTCCTTGCTATGAAACACATTAGAATTATAGAGACACCCACAGAGTAAAGGCAAAAGGCTGGAGCAACATATATAGTCCTTCTGCTGAAATTAAAGGGGAGAAAAAGCAGTAAGAAACAAACAAAATTGCAACAATAACAAAACACAAAAAACACCCACCACCTCACAAAACAAGAGTGCTATTATTCTGGTTCTTATGCAAAGCAATAACAAAAATAGTTCTAAATAATCAACAAGGAAGGAAATTATATCTTGTTAAAAGGTACTAAAGATAATGATAAATATAATGATAATAATAAATATATACGTACTAAGCAGTATAGCACCCAATGCTTTTGGAAATTTTAAGTAAGTTACAAAAAGAAATGGACAACAAAAATGTACCAGTCAGATATGACAACTTTCTCATCTCAGAATTAGATAAATCTAACCACAAAATAAACAAGAAAGAAGCAAAAAAAAAAAAAAGGAATAAAATTAAAAATGTTAGACTGGAGAAATGAATGAGAATCAGAAAGAATATACCTTTTTTTAGTGGTTAATCACACAAATTAACCAATGTGTTAGAGCAAATATTATTGCACAAATTTAATCAGGTATTGGGACATACTTAAATCCCCAATTAAATACCAAACTAAAAAATCTAAAAATCAAAGGATAGATTAATATAATTGATAGAAAAATCTGTTGAGCTAAAAAATAAAACTTATGATTATTTTTATGAAAAAAATAAAACTTTGATTAATTTGATTGGAAAAAAGAAAAAAAAAACTATAGTGTCAAAAATGAAAAGGATGAATTTGCTACCCACGAAGATATTAAAGCATTAATTATGAGCTACTTTGTCTAATTCTATATTCATGAACATGTCAATTAAAGGGAAATGGATGAATATATATATATGTATTCCAAATTCACAGAAAAGGAAATAAATACTTAAATTATCTAGCTCCATTTTAGTAAAATAAATTGAATAAGACATCAATGAATTAAAAAAATAAATAATTAAATATCTCTAATATTGGAAGAATTTAGAATTGAATTCTACTTAATAAAAAATCTAATGTTAAATAATATATTTGGAAAAAATATTTTAAGTTTTTAACCAATTTTTAATTGCATGAATATGGTCCTGACACCTAAACCTGGAAGAGTCAAACCTGAGAAAGAAAATTATAGACCAATTTCACTAGTTAATATTTATACAAAAACTTTAAATAAACTATTAGAAAAGATATTTCAGCATATCATAAACATAATACATTATAATTGGGTGGGATTTCTACCAGGAATTTAGGGCTAGGTCAATATTTGGAAAACAATGATAATTGACCATAAAAATAACAAAACTTACAGAAATTATATGATTATCTAAATATATGCAGAAGATTTCGACAAATAGAGCATATGTTCCTATTAAAAAAAAAAAAACAACACTAGAGAATATAGGAATAGAAGCTTCCTTTAAATGATAAATGGTATCTATCTAAAATAATCAGCAAGCATTGTATAGAATAGTGATAAGCTACCTGGTTTTCCAATAAGATCAAGGGTGCATCAAGATGCCTTTAACAAACATTATTCAATATTGCATGAGAAATATTAACTTTAGCAATAAGAAAAGAAAAAGAAATTGAAAGAATTGGAATAGGTACATTACTCTTTGCAGATGGTATGCTGATATATTTAGAGAGTCCTAGAGAATCAACTAAAATTTACTTGAAATGCTTAACATCTTTAGCAAAGTTGCAGGATATAAAATAAAATCAGTTAAATTATTAGCATTTCTATATATTACCAACAAAGTCCAGGAGGAAAAGATAGATGGAGGAATTCCATTTAAAATAATTATAGATAATATAAATTATTTAGGAATCTATCTGCCAAGACAAACCCAGGAACTATTTAAATACATTTGCAAAACATTTTTTCACACAAATTAATATCAGATCTAAACAATTGTAAAAATTTTCATTACTTATAGATAGAGAAGGTAATATAAAAAATAACAATTCTACTGAAATTAATTTACTTATTCAAAGGTATGCCAATAAAACTACCATAATGTTTTAGCGAGATAAAAAAAAAAAAAATGATTACAAAATTCATTTCAAAGAGCATAAGGTACAAAAGATTAATGATATCAAAGTAATTAATGAAAATAAAGGCAAAGAAAGACGCTTGGCCATACTAGATCTAAAGGTTTATTATAAACTGAAAATAATTAAATCTATTTTTTGTTGGCTAAGAAACTGTTATGAGTCAGAACTTGAAACAAGGTGCTAAGTCACTGACAGAGACAATTCTTATGAACTTAGTTCACACCTTTAAAGGAGTTCACACCTTTAGAGAGCATATATAAGGAGGAGATTCACAAGTTGAGGAGATTCACAAGTTGGGCAGAAATATAAGCAAGAAGCTCTCAGGGCCAGAGCCACAAGCCCATAGAAACCCACAAGCCCACTCTCTGAGAAGAGGAGTCAAGATTCATTCCAACTTCCACCTTTGTCTGGCTGGAGACATTGGGAGAGAGCTCTCTGAACCAAGGAGAGAGATAGGCCTCTAAGAAAGCTAGCCGGGAAGAGACAAGACTTTGAAAGAGACAATAAAGGATTTGGACTTTAACTCCTGGCTGCATTTGGGTTGATTATTGAAATTGAACTGAAACTTGGGCTGCTACCAGAAGATCCCCAAGAAACCTGCTCCCAGAAAACATTGCATTTTAGAAGAGAACATTACAAGAAACTGAGTAGTGGATCATTGAAATAGGTTATGTCAACAAGATACAGCAGTCAATTACAATAGTAATCTACTATTTGATTAACCCAAAGACTCCAAATTCTGGGGAAATAACTCAGCATTGGACCAAAAAATGCTGAGAAAATCAATAAAATAATATTACTCCAAATAACCAAAGACCAAAATCTCATAACATTTACCAAAACAAGGTCAAAATGGAGATACGTGATCTAGACATGAAGGATGACACTTTAAACAAATTAAAATAGCTTAACTATCATATCTATAGAGAGCATTAAATAATGTAAAAAGAATAATTTTAAAGTAAATTTTGCACAAATTTTGCAAACAGATTCTCTGCAACCAAGATTGTAGGGAAAGCAATTTTTATAGCCAGTGTGTCTGGTGAAGGAGTCATTACTCAAATATGTTCAGAAATGAGTTAAATCTATACAAATCATTTTCCAATTGTTAAATGGGCATAGAATATGAACAAGCAGCTTTCAGATGAAGAAATCAAAACTATTTATAGTTGCATGAAAAATGTTCTAAATTACTATTGATAAAGAAATGAAAATTAAAACATCCCAGAGTTACCACCTGATACCTAACATACCAGGAATAAGACAGAGAATGAAACATTCTATAAATGTTGGAAAGAATATGGGAAAATGGGATCATTAATATATTACTGATGGAGTTGTAAACTGATCCAATTATATCAAAAGGTCTATAATGCTGTGCAAACTGTTTGATCAAGCAATGACATTCCTAAATCTGTATCTCTCAGATAGATCATAACAAAGGGAAAAGGACCTATATGTACAAAAATTTATTTATAGCAGCTCTTTTTATGATGACCAACATTGGAAAGTGAATGAATGATTATCAATTGTGGAGTGTCTAAATAAGGTGTGATGTATAAATATAATGAAATGATATTAAAAAGCAAAACAAAACAAACAAAAAAAACAGCAAGTGGATTTCAGAACAATCTTGATAGATATACATGAACTGATGATGAGTGAAGTGAGTGGAACCAGGAAAATATTATACACATTAATAAGAATAATGTGAGATGTTTGACTATGATAGACTAAAGGACGCAACATAATTCTGAAAGACTCATAATGGAAAATGTGTTCCACCTTCAGAGAAAGAATATTGACATGCAGAGTAAAGCATACTATTTTCACTTTTTAAAAATTATCTCATGATTTTTCCCATTTGTTCTGATTCTTTTACAATATGACCAATGTGGAAATATATTTAACATTATTGTGCATGTGTAACTTATATCACATTGCTTTCTGTCTTGAGGGAGTGGCAGGGGGAGAGAAAGAAAAGTCCAGTATTCTAAATCTTGTACAATTGAATGTCAAAAACTATCTTCACATATAATTAGAAAAATAAAATATTATTAAGTGGAAAAAGAAAGGCTCTACTTTTACCACACAGAGACTAATTATAGTTGAGAACCTGGAATTAGGAGCTGAAATTAGAACTATGTTCACTTACTGCCAAGAGAACAGCCATTTATATAATGTTTATAATGAAATGATTCCAGGTAAAATAATATCCATAGTAGAATCAATCTATACCTCCTTTGCTCAATTATGATTCCTATTTCAAACCTATATTGAATTGTTAAATTCTTTTTCGTGGTTAAAATAATATATGTTCACATAAAGGAAATATTTCCAAGGAATTTTCACCCTTTGATTTGAGAAAGAGGGAGTAGACTATCAAACTATGTTTAAAATCAAAGTTCAATAAAGCAATACTTATAAAATAAAAATATAAATACTAACTTTTTTCATTTTCAGTTTCTCATCATAGAAGAAATACTTAAAATATTTTATTGTTTAAAAAGTACTTTAAAAGATATATATCAAAATGAATGAACATCCTATTTTAGTGGAAAACCTAGTCAAATATATATATATATATATATATATATATATACATGGGGGGATCAATAGCTTATGTGTTAAGCATATAGCAATTGTTCATTAAAAAAAAGCTCTGTTTGTTTTAAATTTGAAATTATTTTTATCATATTTTGATAGCTGTGCTTTTATTTTTTTTTACCTTTATATTTTATGTACTTTATATTATATATGTGTAAACCTTATTCTGAGAAAAAAAATACAGCAATTTCAACAAACACACTGTCAAAACTTAAATGACACAGTTAATCAGAATGTAAGTTTATTCTTTAGGTCTTTTGTGAATAAAAGCATAGCAATTAACACATTAAAAAATCCTTGATAGAAATTATATATTAATGATATTTAAAATACCTAGAGAAGAATCTCTGGTTAAGTAGCAAAGGTAGTAACTTCATTGAGAACTTGTAGAATAATATAAGCAAAATTGCATAGCATTAAAAAGTATGGATACATTAAATTTGTACTAGTTGTTAAACTGTCATTCCTGGCTTGAGACCTCTATAAAGGGAGTATTGAGATTTCTCATACACTAATGAGCTACCTCCCTGGCTTTAAAAAAAGAAAAAAAAAAAGTAATTTTAGATGTTGGTTTTGGAGGAGAAGTAATGATTAAAGTTGGTCCATTAGTAATTAGTTTAACTCTGTTATGGGTAGAACAGAAGAGATAAATAAGGGGAAATTAGCTATTTTATCAAGCATATAGATCAATGGAAAGCATCCAGGGAATGCACTGCCCAGGAGCTGATTTTTTTTTTTAAGTCATTTGTTTATTATTTCAATCTGAACCAGCTAGTTATTAAAAATCAATACTTGTTTCATGGTGAAAGGAGTGTTTGGAACTGGAAGTTCTGAACAGAGTTGTAAGAGAATGTAGGTGGCTGCAACTTCCTGTAAGATATAGAGAAGCACTAAAAGAAGAAACTATAAGAGGAAAATCCTGTTATTTTTGTCTAGTATGCACTTGTAAGTGATTGCCTAAAATCACTAGATAATGATTACTCATTGGCTAATGTGATTATTTTCCCAGAGTCCTGATAAGAGCTCTATTTGTCATCTTTGATCTATAAATAAGCCTTGTTTTCTTATCTTTTCTTTTTTTTTTTTTTTTTATATAAGGTGTATATCTGGCTGACCCATTAGGTAGTGCGAAGCCTGTAAGCACAAATAGGCACTCCCTGAAGATAAGATCTTCCTTCAATCTCTTTCTCTAGTACATCTGGAAAAAAAAAAAAAAAAAAAAAAAAAAAAAAAAGTTTGTTTGATTAAAGAGTTGTACAGGTTTTATGTCCCCCCTTCTTTACTTAGATGGCTTAGATATTTAATCTGCTTGATTTTGTTTAAGGAATATACTTAAGCTTAATAGCAAGATAAAGCACAATTATTTGGGGCACTATTTTCACACAATTATCTCATTTAAATCATGCCATATTTCTACTTGCAAAAGTTTACAATAATCCCATATAATAGCATGGCAAATGAAAGTTTGATTATTTTCTTTCTAGCAGTAAAATGAAAAGCTGACATAATTACATACATTATTTTAAAATTAGTCTTTCCTAGTCTCCCTGTTGAAACAGAATATGATAAATATATCAAAGTGGATCAAGCAAAATACTCTGTAAGATCTGAAGTAGGAAAAAAAAAATATTTCTAGCAAAATTAATGATAGTTGCCTAAGTTCCTTGAATTTATTTTTTTCTATATAGGTACAATTTCATTGTGCTGATATGGTGAAGGGAAGGACCAGAAAGGAGAATTTGCTAAGCTTAGAGAAGAAAGGTGTGTTGAGTTTCAGTGATTCATATTTCTCAATTGGGGGATAATATGATGGGAGAACCAATGGAGCTTAAGATAAGAGTACAAAGATAAGTGGTGACAATTCCTTGAGAGTTTTAAGTGGGAGGCTAGGCTCATGAGGTAATGGATTTAGAGAGGAAAAGGAAATCATTCTAAACAAGAGATACTTTTTTTCCTCTCCAAACTAACAATCATGTGAACCCACCTACCAGATAAGTTTCCAGTAGTGACAGAGCAAGCATTCAAACACAAGTCACTAAGTACAAATTCAGAACTTTTTCTATTGTAGGAAAATATCTTTAAAAATCACTAGTTCATCCCTGCTAAGTTTACAAATGAAGAAAACGACCCACTGAGAAGTGAAATGCGTAATGTGACCTTTGATTAATCAAAGGTCACACATACAAAGGGTGTTTCTAAATATGATCTTCCCAGTCATAGAGGCAAATCTCAAAATATGACCCAAAGTACAGGCTCTGTGAAACTTGAAAAAAAAAATTCAAAAATTGGTATACTTGAGTATTGAATGGAAATGTTCAGATTGCTTGAGGAAGGGGACTCTGTGTCCCCTATCACATGGATGAGCATAGGCTCTTTTGATGGGCTGTCTACATCTTTGAAATTGACAAAACTAAGTAAATTATTTTTTTCTTTTTTTTTTTTCATTGACTTGTTCAATTTCTTTTTCTAAAATGGGATTAATTAATTTATTTCTCTTTCATTTTTATATATGTGCAAATATTCATCCATTTCAGTTACATTATCAAGTGTGCGATCATAAGGTAGGGTAAAATAGTTCCTAAATTATTGCTTTCATTTCTTTTTCATTGATGATAAATTCACCTTTCCATTTTTGATCCTAATGAATTGGTGAATGTCTTTCCTTTTTCTAAACAAATTAAACAAAGATTTATCTATTTTTTTTCATAAAACCAACTCTTAGTTTTAGTAATAAGTTCAATAATTTTTCTTAGTTTCAATTTTATTAATCTCTCCTTTGAGTTTCAGAATTTCTAGCTTTTTACTTAATTGGAGGTTTTAAATTTGTCCTTTTTCTAGCTTTTTAATTGAATGCCCTTTTATTAATCTTTTTCTCTATTTTATTCATGTAGATATTTAAAGAGATGAAATTCCCCCTAAAAACCGCTTTGGCTTCTGTTAAGGTACAGGTCAATTCTCCAAGATCCTCCACAGCTAAGGATCATAATATCTGAAGAAGTTGCAGGGCAGCCTTTGCTGACACAGGTGTAGACTGGGAATGAGATAAATTGGAGGCAGAGGGAAGAGGAGAGAGGTCGAATAAGGAAATGGCCTCTCAGTGAGAGAGGTCAGAGAAAAGCAACTGACTCTCAGTCTCCTTGTATCATGCTCTCAGGAGAGGAAATGCATTTTGGGTTGAATCTCCAGCAGCCACTGTCAGGTGGCTACCATGTATTCCAATAGGCTGCATCTCACAGGTATAAATATGTTGTCTTGTTATTGTCATTCTCTTGGATGAAATTATTAATTGTTTCTGTGATTTGTTGTTTGACCCACTCATTCTTTAAAATTAAATTAGTTAATTTCCAATTGGATTTTAGTGGGCTTTTTTTTTTACCTTAATAGAATATAATTTTTATTGCATCTTAGTCTGAAAATGAAATATTTATTATTTCTGGCTTTCTACATTTGATTGTAGTTATTTTTGGTGGAGGTGTCATGTATTACTGAGAAAAAAGTGAATTCCTTTCTGTATCTATTCAATTTTCTTCACAAGTCTATCATATCTAAATTTCTTTGAATTCTATGAGCCTCCCTAGTTTCTTTCTTGTTTAGATCTGTTTGATTAAGAGTGGGAAAGGTAGAGATTCTCCACTAATATAATTTTTTCTCTATTCCTGTCACTGTTTTAATATCTTCTCTAGGAATGTGTATGCTCTACTACTGGATACATATACATTTAATGTCACTATTACTTTATTGTTTATGGTACCCTTTATAAAGATATAATTTCCTCCCTTATCCCTTTTTAATTAGATCTATTTTTACTTATGCTTTTTTTCTGAGATCCTGTTTGCTTTTTTTTTTTTTTTTTTATTTTTTTTTGGTTTTTTGTTTGTTTTTTTTTTTTTTTTTACTTTAGACAAAGATAATAAATTCTGTTCCAGCCTTTTACCTTTACTCTTGTCTTTCTGTGTCATATATGTTTTTTGTAAAAAAACATATTTTAAGATTCTGTTTTTTAATACACTCTACTGTTTTCTTTCTTTATATTGAAGAGTTCATCCCATTCACATTCACAGTTGTGATTAACAGCTCTGTTATTTCCTTCCATGGTATATTCTCTCCTCTATACACTTTTGATCTCTCTTCCCACCCTGTCCTTAAAAGTGTTTGTTTGTTTGTTTTGTTTTGTTTTGTTTTGTTTTTCCTATAGAAATGATTAGAAATATCTTTCTTTAATGGAGCTCCAACACCTTCCCTGAAAGATGATGCTGAATCTCTCTGGGTAATTAATTATTTTTTGTTACTCCAGGTCTTTTGCCTTTTGGAATATGGTATTCCAGGTCCTCTGATCCTTTATTGTAGAAGTTGCCAGTTAATCCTGACTGTTGATCTTTGAAATTCAAATTGTTTTTCTCTAGTAGCTTGCAATAATTTTTTTTTCCTTTTAGATTGTACTTCTGGAACTTTACAACAATGTTCTTTGGGCTTTTCCATGTGTGATCTCTTTCTAAAGTTGATGGATGATTTCTTTCAATGACTATTTCCCCCTCTGTTTCTAGAATATCAGGGTAATTTTTCTTGATGATTTCTTGAAGAAACCTATATAATTTCTTTTTAGTTCATGGCCTTAAGGTAGATCAATAATTTTTAAACTGTCTTTTCTGGATCTGTTTTCCAAGTTGGTTGTTTTCCAATGAATATTTTACTTTTTTTCCCATTAGTTTGTTTGACTAATTTGTAATGTCATGAAATCATTAGCTTCCATTAGTTCTGTTCTAGTTATTATCCTTTGATTTTCTTCAGTTAGCTCTTGTATGTCTATTTCAAGTGGTTCATATTATTTTTGAAGGTGTTGTTTCCTTTAGTGGATTCTTTTTTCAATGTAGCCAATTGTATTTTTTAAGTAATTGTCTTCCTTTTCTAAGCTATTCACTATCTCTTGCATCTCTCTCATTTATTTTCTCATGTTTTCTTCTACCTCTCTTATTTGTTTTAATATCTTTTATGAACACTTTGAAGAAGCCTCTTTGGGCTCGAGATCACTTCATACCAGTCTTTGAGATTTCCTATGTTGACATTTTGTCCTATCAGAGTTGGCATTTTGGTCTGCCTGTGATTATAGTAGCTTTCTATCATCAAGGTTATTTTTTGTTTCTTGCTCATTTTTTTCCCTTTCTTTTTGGAATTTCCTCTTTTTTTACTTTTATGGTTGAGCTCTGCTTATGGGTAAATGTGTGCTGCCCCAAACTTTCTATGCTGCTCTGAAACTTGTCTTTGAGCACAGGTGCCTCTTGTGTTTTCAGGGATAGCTTTACCTGATCTTTCCAGAAATCAGGTTGTCTGGTATTTGCCTTTTGAGCTGGCTCTGGGGTCTTGGCTATTGAGGCAAGTTTGAGGGTCTCAGTTGCTGATCTTCTGTGATTAAGACTCTCTCACTTGCTTTCCCAGACTCTGTCTGAATTGGATTGAACAATCCTTTCACCCCCAATGAGATTTTTTTTTTTTTGAAGATTTTCCAATCTATCCTGAATTAGGAAGAAGGTTCATTCTGTCAGACTCTGTATAGAGCTTTGATTTCATGGTTGAGGGAAAATGGGAGAGATCAAGCAACTTACTCTCTTCATTCCACCCTCTTTAAGAAAAGCTTTTCTACCATATTTTCTACCATATTTCTACCATGTTCTACCATATTCTACTTTCTTCTCCAAGAGTAACTTGAATTGCTTCAAGGAGGCAAAACAAAACTGGAGGGAAACAGGAGCTAATCACTCTACTTTCCACAGTGAGAGACATAGTACAATATAATTTTATCTATATGCTACATTTTATGTTATTAGTCTAGATAATGTATTTTTCATGTTCAAGTTAAACATATATTCAGTAATTGCTAAAAGAAATCTACCAGCTTTATATCCAAGGACTGACTCGTTTCCTACCAGATATTATTTATACAATCTAGTAAATAGGTAAGAACTTATGAGTAGAGCATTGATGATCAGGTGAGGAATATTTGTAGCTATAGCAATAAATAGAGCCTCACTATTGAAATTTAGAGACATATGATAAAAGAATAAAATATTTATTAAATGCATAATATATATCTGTCAGATTCAAATGTAATTGAGCAAAGTTTAACAACAATTAATAAAAATAAGTTACAACATACACAATTTTAATTTGTGTATTTTTAAGTCAATATGTAACATGCAGAGATCCCTTTCTATTTGAGTTTAATAAATAGTCCTGTTGCCAAACTGGCCTTTGTAGATATCATCAAGGAAGCAATCCTTTTGGAAAATGCAGTCAGGCCACTTCTTCTATAAGTGATATGCCTCCTGACTTGAGTGCAAAATAGTAAAATTTAGAAAATAAAGCTATCACCACAAACTCCTTGTCAGTGTCAAATTATTCAGTATAAAAACTAATGTGGTTTTGTTCATGTAAATGGCATTAAAAAAAAAAAAAAGACTTTCTGGTTTGATAATTGTATGGATTACCCTTCTATCCACTTTGCAGCTAAAATCATATACATATACACAAAAAAAGACCTATAACGTTCTACACAAACACACACACACACACACACACATCTTTGTGCATAAGTGTTTAATCTCCTTTTAAAATGAGAGATTTTTTTTAGAACAGTCATTATCCTGCTTTTCAATTGGCATAGCTAATATTAACCCCTGAATTTTCCACATAGTAATTGCTTAATAAGTGTTTTTACACTCATTTATTCAATAAAAGTCAATGTATTTTATTATGGTATGGAAAGAGAAAGTATTAAGATTTTAAGATTAATATTTTATATCAGAATATTAAAAAAGAAAATATCACACTCTACTTATTAATATCACTAACAACTCTGAGTATTTTATGCAGAGGTCTTCTTAACCAATGATTAAAACAAAGATAAAACAGTATTCTGAAGCCCAGTTGTAAAGCATGTTAATAATCTTAAGTACTAAATGGATTTGGTAAAAAAAAAAAAACAAACCCTTTAGATGACTTTGTTCTCCTTGAATCTTTCATTTTCTCCTTTTGATAGGGAACAGAGCTATGAAACTATTAAAACACTGAGGACTACACTAATAGATTTTAAGGCATTAGAAAGAGAAGCATTTAATAACTAAGGTTATTTTTAGAAATGAAGAATGCTTATACATATTTCAGTTCATTTCTACCTATTTCAGATGTATTCAGCCTGTACTTCTTCTACACAACTTTCTCTTCAGTTTGTTGACCTTTGAATGCTAATGGAATGATTCTTCAAAAAGAGTCCGGCTTTGACTCACTAGGATTAGAAAACATACTAACTGATTCTAGTTACCAAATCAGTTTTCCCCCTATTTCTCTCCTTATTCCATTTAAACTAAATATGTACAGAGAATTCCATTTTCCAATTCCTTTAAAAGAAGTGAAATAATTCCTTATTACTTCATTATATTAAACAAATGAATAAGAAAAATTAGATAATTTCTCAGAGATTTTCCATTCTTAATATCCTGTGATTCTTTCATTACCTATAAATTTAACACTAGCATGTCCTCTTTGCAGTGTCCTACTGGGTAAGGAATTAACTTTTTTTTTTTTTTTTCCAGGCTAGTGGAGGACATGGAGATTAAAGGAATTATTTCTGCCATCCACATGGAGCTTTTGTTAATATTCTTACATGGAACTCTTAGAATGACAGAGGCTTATAGTAATATTGCAAGATCCCAGTGTAATTGAATAAGAACTAGAAAAATTACGGGTTGATTTATCAGACAGGCATCCTGATAATCACTACTGCTCAAGTAAGGGAGTAGTACCTTCTTTAAAAAAAAAAAAAAAAAAAAAAAAATATATATATATATATATATATATATATATATATATATATACATATACACACATATATGTTGTATGTGTATATATACATAAAATAAAAATCTAAATTTTAAATATGAATTCAATTAAACTTTATTAATGACTATGATTTGTATTTAAATTCATTTATGTAAAGAAGAAAAACAAGCATTTACTTAAGCAACTATAGCATGCCAAACACTATGCTAAGTACTGGGGATACAAAGACAAGCTAAAAGAAAGTCCTTGTCATCAAGGAACAGGGACAGATAATGTGAGGGCTAGATAGTAGAATGATGATATCTGATAGTGGAACATGATTTTGAAATACAAAATCCTGAAATAGGATCAGAAGGAAAGCGCCATCTCTAGGAGGAAGTCACCAATGGAAGAAATGGTCAGATCTTACCAATGGATGGCCATGTTGAGAGGACTACAAGATGGATTGGATGTTCCAGAACAAAGAGGTATCAGGCACTGACCTAAAGTCCAGTATGAAATAGTATGGTTTGGGAAGTCCAAGAATCATAAAGAATGAGGATGAATTTAAATATATATTTAAATAATCATAAATATGTAAATTATTTTAAATTATGTTATTATATATTTATTATTTTAATTGTGTTATATTATCATTTAAAGCATAATAAAATTATGATATGAGTACATGAAATATTAATCTATTTCAGTTTCCCATGTCAGAATTTTATGTGTTACCATTTGAATTCTTTGTTCATTCTTATTTACTTTCACTCATGTGATTGATGTTTATGAGTACTTCATTTTTCTATTCCCTTTCTTCCATTCACTTTGTTTAATAAAGATCGTTTCAGATTTCTGTGATTTCTTAATGCTTGTCAATCTTATAGTCTTCAATTTCATTAATAAGCTACACTTTTAAACACTCCCCTATTTTTGGTTTTTTAAATTGTTTCTATACTTTTTTGAATTGGTTATTATTTTTATAACTGCAAGCTATAAGCTGTGTAGAATCTTGGAACAAGTAAGATTTGAGGATTTTTTTCCTTTTTTGGCAACAGTTTGTGGGTATATTCACAATAATAGAATTATTGAATCACATAATATGATTATTTTTTCTAATGTTATTTTGTGCTGCCAGATTGTTCTCCAAAAGAATTCAATAAATTATCATGCCATCATCAATGAATAAATGTACTTTTTTTCTCCATAATCATGAACAGTGTATTATTTTATACCTTTGTTCTCTTTGAAAGTACAAGAAGGTATTAGTTGTTAGCTTTTATATTGTCAAAGACTGATAATTAGGAAGCTTAATTTCATAGGCCCTTCACTGCTTTGTTCATTGCTATGTAAAAGCAAAAGAATAGCAAGGGGAAAGGAAAATAGCTTTGGGGTATTTACAGCTATGAGAAGCACAGTTGGAATTTGCTAAAACTTAACAGAATCTTGAGAATCATTCTACCATATTTAAAGACCATTAAATATATGGAAACATTCAGTCTGCTGATTTGTATTAAATCCATAAAAGTTCCAATCCTTCCTTGCTCATCAATTCTTTCATAGATTTCATGAGAGTGATTGAAGAAGAAAGCAATGTGAGCTACAAAGTCAAAGTCATACAATTGTTCTCACTTAGTTTAATTGACCTTCAAGTTCTGATCATCTGCCATACTGCTCATTATACAAGTTGGATCAAAGAATATATGATCTCTGAATGGTGGACTCCTATATTAATTTCAAACAAATTTGATTGTCACACATTCTCATACACTATCATTTTATGTAAAATAGCTTAGAAAGTTCAACAAAAGAAACTTTACATATGAAGACCAGATAAGAAAAGCCAGCTGTTCACAATTTATCATAATTAGGTAGAATTAGGCAGAAATGAAGATCTTCTTGTATATTCAAAAGCATATTGCTATTTCTTGCTCACATGCATGTATTGTCTTTGTACATGTATGTATTATATGTATACACATGTGTATTCTAGTACATTGACAATGTCATTTTCTTTAGATGAAAATGATTCTAATAAGCCTTAATGTCTTCAAGCATAAACTTGACATAATGATTTCTATCAATTAGAAATCAAGGAAATTTGGGTTTAGTCTTGTCTCTTCCCCTTCTCTAATTAGTTGTATGAGGATGGGCAAGTCATTTAATGTAGGTATCTCCTTTAGGTATCTCCCTAGGCTTAACACTGAAAGACTATTACCTTAAAAAAAAATGTGGCCTGTGATAAAGGAATCACAAATGTTTCCTCTTTTCTCTTCATCATAAAGGGAAGTGTGTCTGTTTTCCTTATAATTTACATTGTCTCATGTCATCGTATTTCCTTTTATTTGAAAATGTTCCCCCCCAAATTAAAATTTATCTTCACCAATCAGTGGATGAAGCTATGTCTACATATAGAACCAACATACCAGTGATCATAGCAACAAAAATCAGTTAACTCTCTTATACTGAATAAATTTCTTGACCAATTCAAAGTGGTAATCAATAAGTCATTCAATTAAGCACCAATCATATACTGGACACTGATGAGAATAAGAGCAAGAGAAAGAGAAATAGTGATAGAGATGTATAAAAGCTGCATTGTACAATGGATACTGCACTGCTTTCAGATTCGGAGGTTCTAGGGTTTGAATTCTTACTGTTGCTTATTAACTATGATACAAGAACATGTCACCTAAACTTACTGGGCTTTAGTTCCTCATATATAAAAGGTCTAGGGGAGAGGGTAGGGGAAGAGTGAGAAAATTTGGAATACAAACTTTTGAAGGGGTGAATGTTTAAAATTATCTATGCATATGTTTTGAAAATAAAAAGCCTTAATAAAAAAAGAAATGTCCAAGAAGCAAAGGAGAAAATGATAGTTAAATGCAAGAGCAGGTACAAATTTAGAAAATTGCCAGCGGCTGATGCACAAGAACAGGGTGTTTGGCTGGTGCAATCTTCCACAAAAAAAAAGGCAGAATGGGGAACCTGTTTCTAGAAAATTATGATACCTCAGAATCAAAACTGCTAAGATAATTAAAATTGAATTTGTATTTTTTAAATTGATTCTATATGTAAGTACTTTGTCCTGTAGCAGCTTTTTTTTGCTGCATCTTCTTAAGTCATGGTTCTTTGTCTCAGAAACTAGTTGAGAGTTCAGCTATAATGGTTTAATTTTAGAAATCCATTTCTCCTTATAATCTATGAATTTTTCTTGCCTCAAGTAATTGTGCTAACTTTGGGAGATGTGTGTGGGGGGAAAAAGGGAGTTGGGCCTGCATGATAGCTTTACTTCACCAAGGTATCATTCAAAAATGTCTGACTTGCTGTCCAAAAAACTGGAATGCTATTTAACATTTGTACTCCAACAATGAGCTTCTCTTAGTCTCACAAAAGAAGGGAGGTCATTGCTAACCCTCATTACCAAAGTTCTAATTGATCATATAATTTCCTGGGCCATAGCTCTGTAAACAATCATATTGCTCTTAATCCCATGATGTAAACTATCTTGTCTTCTTCTTTGTTAGGTACTCACAAAACATATAAAAGGAACAACTGCTCTTTTGCTCAGGGTCTTTGGTATCAAAAGAGGTAATCCATTGATTTATTTATTGATAAATAGTATTGTGAGAGACAAAATAGGGTTGTTTTCACAGAACAGTTAAACCTCAGAAACCTTTATCAGAATATTGAAAAGTTAAGTTTCCACACACTATTGCAAGCTTTAAGATATGATCTAAGTATCACTGATCAGTGAGCTTTCAGAAGAAATTAACTTGGCTCCCAATTTCTGATGAAGATATCTGAGCTAGAAACTAGTTTAATCTTACCAGAGTGAAGGACTTGGAAAAGGCTTTTGTTTATTGCACATGCTTAATAAGTCACATGCATATAAATTGATTTATCCCACATAAAATTAGAACCTCATTAGCAGAATATGGGATGAAAGGGGAATATGTTTAGGAGTAGAACGTAAGAAATGATGTAACCCCAAAGGAGACTAACCAACACTTTCTTCAGAGGGAGGAAACTATGAGAAACTAATAGCATAAAGCACAATTGTCTGCTTCTGTACTTAGTTCTCCCTTTGACTAGAGAAGAATGGAGGCTGCTTCTAACCAGAAATGTCTAATTACTGTGGACATTCTTTTTCAATAAATTTGCCTTGATATCTGTCAATGTCCAGTCTGTTTCTAGCAGTATGTCCCTGCTAATAGATTCTATCTCGCTTGGAGATCTGTTTCCATAATGTAGAAGTGGGAAAAGGGCTGATTTAGAAACCTAGATTTTAATTAAGAGTCTATTATTTTTAGGACATTTTCTTTCACTGTTCTGTCTTGTGGTTTATACCTAAGTTAGATGAAGGATGATTCTTGAAAATGATTTATGATTTATTTTTGCTTAGTCCTTAACAATTATGTTTATGTTTGTTAATAGTGGGTGCATTATTGTAGGATTGTGGGGTCAGAAAAATATATATGTATACATGACATACACACACACATATATATGTTTATGTTTTATGTTTCCTTTAAAATCAAATGTGAATAATTATCTGTATTTTGGGTTCAATTAAATCTAAAAAAAAATTGCTAAAACTATCTCAAGTAGGAAATGGAACTTGAGCTGAGTCATGAGGGAAACTAAGAATTCTAAAAGACAAAGACAACTACAGGGACTATATGTGTAGGAGTGAAAAGGAAGAAAAGAGGAGCTTTTCCATCCATATAAGAGGACCAGGGATAGTTTTCAGAAGATCTAATATATCTATAGTAATCATTAAAGGAATCAAAGTGAATTATTCAAACCATTTTTATTGTTTGTCCCTAGGGCCCCAGAATGTTAAAGGAAAGAGGGGGAAAACATAATATCAAAAATTTAGATTCACTTATTAAGATAGCTGTTGAACAATTGTTATGTGTTAAATGCTATTTATGGAATATATTGGGGTTTTCTCTACCCCTGTCTGTTTTTGACCCTTCATGCATGTTTAAAAGTAACTTGTGTTTTTCCCTTTTCCCAGGTGCTTTTTATTAGGAATATAGAAATGGTGAATCTCTTCAGTTTATGTAACTTCTTTGTTTCTAAGGGGTATCTGAAGCAATGATTTTTCCAATACCACTCCTCTGGGATAAAATCAAAAGAAAACAAAAAGTGTATCACAATATTTTTGAGAATTGACAAGTGATTTCATTTCAATGAGTAATTTTATGAAAATAATAAATTTTACAATAGCATTGGATTTATAGTCATAACTTGTCAATTATGATAAATTAACTTATTTAAAAATGAAACACCACCATTTTAATCACTTCAATATAAACTAAGAACTTAATATCTAAGTAGAAGAAGCATTAGTATATCAAGGGTAGAGGGTAATATGATTATAAGTTGAAAATAGTTTTCTGAAGAAAGTTAGATTTTCTATTTGGAGGTAAAATGATGCAATATAGTTAATAACATCACACTGAAATAGAAAAGAACTTGGCATTCTTTACTGTTTTTTTTCACTGAGTAAAGTCACCCAGACAAATGTTAATCAAACTTGTCCATAATAATGTTTTGTTTGTTTTTTTAATAACAAGGAAGTTAATCTTCTTAATTAACTTGGGAAGAAGAAAAACAAAAGCTTCAGAAATATATGTCTTCTGCACCACAACTTGGGATGAATTGTGTAGAATAATTTTTCTTATTAACTGACAATGAGTCTGATTGGACTACACTAAGGAATTAAAGCAGGCATTTTTGTGAAATACACAAAATTTTACAATAAATAGTGCTGTACTGAATTTGATATTCTTATGCTATTAAGTTTTTGCTAAGAAATACATTTATGAAAATTGTAATCACCTGAAGGAATTAATTTTGTTACTCCATATTAAAGTCTAATGCTTTCTTATTTACCATATAAAAAAGAGGATCTCTAGTTTGAAGGCCAATCAAAAGAAACAGGTTCAACAATTCTCCTAGTAAAAACCAAGTGGATGAAAACTGCCTATTGCCCTGATCATATGTTTGAGGGTAGTCCATTGAGTTATCACATAATTACAAATATTAATAGCTCTCAGTGGCATAAATTGTTACATATGGGATTAGAGAACTTGGGTATGAATTGTGTTTCTTTTTATAATTATAACAATTATTATTATTTTGAATGACTTTTAGTAAATCATTTCATCTGACTGAACTCTAATTTCTTAATTTGTAAAATGGCACAGTTGTACTAAATGACTTGTAAGAAATTATTCAGTTCCAAGTTAGAGAGTTCTATGGTGTCTTAGAAAAATGTTATAAGAGAAAAATCAGTTCTCCAAGTTGACATGATAGGTAAATGTTAATATCTATATCTATAAACATATAGATATAGATATAGATATAAATATTTACCACAATGCAGAAATTATAAAAGAAAAACTAACTAAATTTCATTATTCCTCAAATATAGTTTTAGGATTCAAAGGAAACTTGAACAATGATAAGGATTCTGACAAGGTCTCTTAGAGATAAAATTGCATCAGTAACAAAGAAATAATTGTTTTACATATTACAATCTTGGACATTCCCCTTGGGCTATAAAAGATAAAGAAAAGAAAGATCCATCATTCCATGTTTCCTTCAATGTCATGAAAGTTTAACAAAATTAAAATTATAATTTCATACATCTCCTAAGGATACAAATTTCATCAAATAAATTCTATAGGTAAATTAAGTCAGATTACAGATTGAACTACATTTAGAAGAATTCAAATAGACCAAGGAGGAGGATTTGCATATCACCAAATAGTCAAGGACAGATGAAATTCTTCCTCTGGCTTCTTATCTGAGGAATATGAAAAGTTTTAAGGAAATTTTCAGATCTCATGGAACAGGTCAAGTGAGGTTAATTAATACTAAGCAAAATTTACAGGAGGGATGATTCTAAGTCCTGAATTAAAAAAAAAAAAAATCTGGAATGAAATTAAACTTATAAGTGAAGGAAAGAAAAGAGCAATCTTCATTGTAAAAATTGTTCAGTGCTTTTAGTTTTTCTTAGTTGCTTTTTATACAAATACCCACTTTGTCAACACCAACATTTTTCCACTGATGCAATGAATGATGAAGTACCAAACGTTTATAAAAACTAAAACTTCTTGTTAACAACAAACAAAAAACAGTGAAAAGATCCCAGATAGTTTTAATAAGTCTCTACATACTGTCAGTCATTTTCCACATGATTTTGGTTTTGGACTTTTCTTTTCCAGCATGTCCCAGGAAGCTCACTGTTGAGAAAACATCATTATCAATAAAGACTTCATAACCTTTGATATTTCACATAATTACCAGACTCTGTCCTACTAATTAGAGGATGAATCCATGAACTCTAGAGCCTTCATTTAAGGGGGTAGCTTAGCTCAAAACATCCTGTTCCCCATGCAATGTACTACTTTGGCATTTTTTTTTTCATTTTTTTGCCATGCTTCATGAGGAGCCGTATTCTTTCCTGGCTCAGCTTATTTTATGTGCTGTATTCCCCTATTATATATAAGCTCCTTGAAGTATTTTCTTCTCTCCTTCCTTCCTTCCTTCCTTCCTTCCTTCCTTCCTTCCTTCCTTCCTTCCTTCCTTCCTTCCTTCCTTCCTTCCTTCCTTCCTTCCTTCCTTTTTTCTTTCTGCAAACAAGGTTGTGACTTGCCTAAGATCACATAGTCAATGAATTTCTGAAGCAAGATTTGAACTCATGAAGATCAGTTTTCTTGATTCCAAGCAAATTAGGATAAGCAAATTAATAAACACATTTCTGAAGCTCATTATGGAACACATGTAGTTTAGATCCCCTTAGGTCATGATTTTAAAAGATCTTTAAGCTCAAAGATGTTCTTAGTGGTGGTCGTTTTCTTTATTAAAACTCATACTATTAACAACATTCTCCCTCTGGTTGGCTGATGATCAAATCCTGGACTACAAGGAAGTATAAATTTAAAAGGAAGTTTCCAATGATGGAGAATATCCATGTCTTATAATCAGTAAATATTAACCTGACCTGGGGAAAGGAGATATAAAAACTAAGGCTAGAGCATTAAGATGCCATCATAGGTCCACCTAATTAATCAAGTGTTTCCTATATCCATATTTTTGTGCTACCACCCCAATTGCTCCTGGTGAGGATATGGAGAGGATGTCCTAAACATTGAGCAGAACGTGTTAATGCAGAATAAAAATAGAAGGTAGAAGCAATTTTCACAACTTTTATAGGCTACGGAAGATGTGACTCCTTCCAAAATGAAAATATACTCCTGAATTCTCAGTTTCCAATCATCTTAACTCTCTTTTCTGGGGACCAATCAGGACTTTTGTTTTTTTGTTTGTTTGTTTGTTTTTGTTTTGTTTTGTTTTGTTTTGTTTTTATGTCATCCTGGAAAAGAGCATATGTCTCATTAGTGGAGACACACCATTTCAACAAACCTGATTTCCCTGATAACTTTTCCTACATTAAAGATGGAGTGAAATTATCTTTATCTCTTCTGTAGCTTTATAGTTGTTCATTATTGTGATTTTTGAAGACCAGGAAAAATTTCAGAACTATAAAAAATATTTATCATGTATTTAATAGTGCTTAAATCAGTCTATCTTAAACTTGCATACTCAATATTACTTATACTGTGTAAGGGCCCTTTAAATGGGCAGACACGGTGCATCAGGAGATTGAGCCCCAGAAGTAATTTCTGTGGGTATTAGGACTGCCTGTAGGTGGGATCCTGTCCATTTTGAGATAGCTTCATAATGGGTGACTCTCTTGCTGATTGGCTGTGTGTGAGACCTCACAGGCCCTTTATAAGCCCACTGCAGGCAGCAGTCGCTCTCTTTTTAACCTGGCACTCTTCACCCTGGCTCCCTAACCTGGGTGGCCAAGCCAAGATGGGTAGCCAAAAGAGGTAAGGATTTTGGTAGTGAACATGTGGGTCTTCTGACCAGGTGTTCACTCGGGAACCAACAAGTCAGGGCATCAGTCAGGGCATTATGTGAGTAGGTATAATAAGGGCTTTTAAGATTACACGTGACTGTTCTTGAGCGCGCTACCGGTTATTAAGCTATAGATTCAAGAGATTGTGGCCAGAGACCTTTGAAGGCCTCAGAGGAGGCAAGCCAGGTAGAGTTCACACTGCAGAGGACAGTGGTCAAAGGTACTCTGGTGGGCCTAGGACAGGATAGTAATAGTAACTGCCAGGAGAGCACGTTACAATAATATATACCTAGTAGTTTTTCTAGAAGAATATCTTTTATTCACATGTTGGGGACATCCTAAACATGAGCAATACATCAAAGGTTTGTTTTCTAGATTCTCTGGACTTTTACTCTAGTATGAGGTTAAAGCAAGAACAAAATGAAACTTTTTCTTTCTTTTGGGTAAATCTTTCTAGGATTAAAGCTAGGGTCTAAATAGGGTCGGATTCCTTTCTTGAGACCCTTGAGCCACATGGTACACGCGTATTTAGAAAGATAATGGATTCAGCAGTTTGTCACTAATAACTTTTATAGCATAATGAAATAAAATGAAAACAAGGAGGGAAGGTATTTAGTATATCATGTGGTTTTGCTGCTGTACCATGTGGAGAAAATGCAGATCCTTGAAAAATCCTAGAGTGGGGCAGAGGAACACTCATTTGAGTCTTCTGCTTCCATGAAAATGGAATGACTCAAGCAAGTCTTACTCCTCCTCCCCTCATCCCTATTCTCACTCCTACTCCCTGCCAAGTGCCTAAACATAGTATTTAGGAGTCTTTCCAGATCAATCCTGATCAAAAAACACCATCAGGAACATAACTCTTTATGACTGACAAAATGCCTACGTAACATGTAGCACAAGCATTGTTACTCCTACTATACAATAGCAGGCCAGCGAAGTTAAGTGACTTCCACATAATTATAAATGTAGGGAAGATTTGAAGGCAGGTTTTCTGGCTCTGAATGAATTCACTGTTCTTTCCATGGTATCAGAAGTATCTTTTTGTGAAGGTACATTGTAACTTTAAGTTGCTGATGGCATGAGCTCACTGAGTTTCTGATGCAGCAATTGCCTTGTCCAGCTCCTGCTTTGTAATTGGGTTATTTGTCTTGAGAACGAAATTCAAGTGAATAAAGTCAGAGGAGTCTGAAGATGTGCAGAAAGATTAGAATGTGGAGGATGACACTTTTTTATTTATCCTCTGAGACCAGAACAATATAAGGTGTTAAAATGGTGTAGAAGGAATTTAAACTGAATAAAAGGCAGGATTTTCTGAAGAGAAAGCTGTTATAGAAGAAAAAGGAGAGGATAGAATATTTTACCTTGGACATTTTAAATGTACCTTCTCATTTCTTTCTAGGAATTAGTACCTGAGATATATGATGATGAGATACAGGTTTCTCTTTGCAGTGCACTAAGAATTCTGGGAGAAGAATTCATCTCTTTCTGCATTTGAAACTTTTCAAAAACATAATGATAATGAAAAGGAAGGGAAACAGAATATATTGATTCTTTTTTTTTCTCTTCAGCAATAGAAATAATTTTAAGAATTTTAAGAAAAAAGCATTTTTAGGCATTCTAGTTATTCCATTTCATTTCCTTCTAGTTAGCAGTGTATATCTATGTCAGTCTGACATGATTATTTCCCCAGAAATATATTTTTCATCATTCCTTTCCTTCCTTCCAATGCTTTCATGTAGAGTTCATTAATGCTGATCAAAGCTCAGCAATGCCACATAAAAATCCTTTTCTCTGGTTATGTTTTGTATTATATTAGTTTACATGGTCTTCAAAAATTCTTTATCTTCAAGTTCTATTTTCAAGTGTGATTATGGTCCAAGCAATGACAATGTGACATCTTGATATTCTATATTTATTTTCTGCTACTGGCATCCCTAGTTATTTTTCTCAGTTTACAAGTCAAAACAATATTTTTTCTAAGTGTGAGCTTTGCAGTCCCAACCTGCTATATAAATATCAAGCTGTCTGTATTTCCCTCTTTTTATTGGTTTAATGTCTGTATTTCTAAGTTCCTTGTAAAATGCTTACAGAAAACTAGTAAAATATATTTAGCTTGGAAAGTATATATGTTCTTTTGGTCATATTTGGAAGGATTGTTGAGATGTATAATGTTAACAAGAAAATACAGCACAAATCAGTTAAATATATATATAAAATATATATTCACGTATACTCATTGTGTTTCAGTGGCTTGTAAGTGACATATTTAGGTATAATCTATATTCAAGAACTGAGAATTACTGAACTCTTGGTGTTCATCTGATCCACCTAACACTGGCCTGTGGCTCCAAAAATTATAGTATGCACAGCAGTCATATCCAGGTAAACTGTTTTGGCAGAATGACTAAATCAGGTTGAGAATGACTGAGAGTTCTCAAAATCTATGATTAATTGGGGAAGGGGGTATCTACCCCAAGCTTGAAAAGACTTTTTGTGACAGAATAGGCAGAAGAGAGCAAGTTGTAACACTGGCTATGAAGGCAGTTGAAGCAGCTGCTGTGGAATATTTAAAGTTTGATTTCATTGTATCTTGAGTCATCACCAGAGATCTTGATTCTGTCCTGTCAATGAGCAGTGATGACTTGAAGGAGATTTGAAAATAAACTTTATGCAACTCTGTCTCACTTTAATCCAGTTTGCACATGAATCAAAATATGTCACTCCTGCCATTTTACCATTTCTACCTATTCTACCTATGTAACTTAAGATGATGGATGAAGCAGCAAGTGTTGATACACTGCACTCAGGCTGCTCAGGGCATAGTTTCATCTTCTCACTGGAAGCAGCCCCTTGGATGGCTGAAAAGCCTTTTAAAGGATTTTGCTGTATACCTTTGGGTATAAGGAACGGACTAGAAAAGGTATCCTAAAAGTTGTCTGTTTCCCAATTCTTGCCTGATAACCACAGAAAGCGGGGATTCCATCCTATAGTCCAAATAGGTGCCCAAAAAGTATTAAAACTTCTGAAAAGTTATTTCCATTCACCATCAATACATGAAATGTACTTACTCCAATAGAGAACATATCTTGTTTCAAGAGAAGTCAATAGGTATCATATACAAATAGCACAGCAACTTATAGAGACACAAAGCTGGCTAATAAAGGCCAGGTTAACCCATTATTTTTTGTGTGTTTGTTTATTTGTTTGTTTTCGGTTTTTTTTGTTTTTTGTTTTTTGTTTTTTTGTTTTGTTTTGTTTTGTTTTGTTTTGTTTTGTTTTGTTTTGTTTTTCTTTCTGGAGTAACTTCAATGAAGGGGAGTGCCATAAAGTTGGCAGAGGTTTCCCAACCAAAACTAATCTAGTAGTCTACTAAAAAGCTTGTATTCCTCCAGAAGATTAAATGACAGGATTTTAACGTTATTGTCTATTGCAGGAAAATGATAAAACTCCATCATCATCAGTACCTATGTTCCCTGATGAGATCAAAGAAAACATTTATAAATATTTGGAGATCCTTATCATTATTGTGTCTAAAGAAGACAAACTTCTAATTCTGAGTAAATTTATGCCAGAGTAGGCTTAGAATACAAGATATGGCAGGGTATCCTTGGAAGAAAAGTTGGAAATAGCAACGGCAATGGTTACATAGTGGGGAAGACTTGTGGAAATCATGACCTTGTCATCACCAACACTACCTCCCATTTATCTAAATGCAATGAAATATCATGGATGCAACATTGCAGCAAACACTGGCATTTAATAGAGTATGTGATTGTAAGGAGAAGAGACTGACAGAATAGTACAGTGATGAAGGCAATATATGGTGCAGATTGTTGGACTGACTATAGACTTAACCTCTCTAAACTGATTGTTCACATTCAAAAAGAGTGGGGGCACCAAGACACAAGGAACTAAATATCTTTCTTTCTATCTATCTATCTATCTATCTATCTATCTATCTATCTATCTATCCACAAATAGTATTTTATAAGTCATAAAATAGAATAACGTTCAAACTATATATTATATTTAAAGATTTTAGGATTATTCATAGAGTTTGGAAAAAACCTTGTTATTGTTTATGTTGTTGCTGTTAAGTTTTTTTTTTTTTCAGTCATATCTGCCTCTCCTTGACTATATTTGGTATTATCTTTGCAAACATACTAAAGTGGTTTATCATTTTCTTCTCCAACTCATATACTAATGAGAAAACTGAGGTAAACAGGGTTAAGTGACTTGTTCTGGTTCACATAGCTAGTAAATGTCCAAGTCTAAATTTGAATTTGTGAAGGTGATTCTTTCTGATTCCAAATGTCGAACTCTATCTACTTTTCCACCTAATTTCCTCATGGAGGGAAACTTAGAGAGCATTTAATACAGTTTGTTGATTTTTCTAATGAAAAATCTGAGGTTCACATATAGTAAGTGGTTTGCCTGTAATTACATAGTTTATAATCATAGCCATCTGAAGCAAGATTTCAACCCAAGTTTTCCATATTTCAAGTCAAGCATTCTAACAACTAATGTACAATAGTGCTTATAAGTTTTGAGATTATATGTGCACACAATGTACTAATATATGTACATATATATGTTTGCATATGTTCACATATACACAACATGCATATATGTATGTGCTTTCACATTTACACATTATACATGTACACTCAAACAATATATGTATACATATGTATATTCATATACATGTGAGTATCATTGGAAATAATCAAAAGAGGAAAGGCACTAAAATTAATGTGTGGGAGTAGGAAAAATTTTCTTTTAGAAGGTGGAATTTTAACTGCAACTTAAAAGAAACAAGAAAATTTAGAAAATAGAGGAAAAGAGGGAGAAATTTGTAACTTTTGAGGGAGTGGTTTCAGTTGAATGATGAAGGAAGAAGCCAAACTGCAGAGAGATAATAGGAGAGTAAAAGGAAAGAAAGTGAAGTGACCCATCATTATATCAAATAGTTTAACCACAAAAGAGAAAAAAAAAAGAATGGCAGTTCATGATGATTTAAGGGTTAAAGGGGGTGGTATTTTCATTTGCTTATTTGTTCTTAAGATAGTGCAGAGATGGGTATGTTTGTAGTTAGCAGGAAAACCTCTAGAAGTCAATGTGAGAACAAAGCAAGAGAGTGGAGATACAGAGGGGACAACATTCTGGAAAAGAGAATATGGAATGGGATATTTTGTCCAATTTGAGAGGTTTGCTTTGGGCAGGAGAAGTGCTGTATTATTATGTGAGACAGAGGTAAAAGGATGATAATAGAAAAGATTATATGTGGTCCCATAAATTGAGGTTTGATAAAACTGATTTTAAGATTCACCTGATTTGGAGAAGTATTATGAGCACATTTTGTTGTATTGAAGTAAACTGATTCCATCAGAACCTATTCAAATATAAAGCTATTTGCCCATAACAATACTAGATAGAATTTACAAAGCACAGAGGTCATTTGTATCTTAAAATACTTTTTGCAAAAAAGCATGAAAATACTAAATGATTCTAGACTGATGTGTTCTATGTGGTACTAGCATGTATTTTCCTTTTCCTTCCTTGCTAATAAACTGCCAACTATCACATATTGCTGCAGTCCTTGTACCTCCTGTGAATAACTGTTTTTATTCTGCTATGAGCTAGGAAACTACATAAAAAAGCACGTTTGAACTTTATGTAAAATGAGAGTTAAATAAATAATTCTGTGTTAGAGCTCAAAAGAATATCTTACTGGTAAAGTGATTGAGCTGAATTTCCTAAGAGTATATACAATTTTTGAACTCTAAGCTTCTTGGGCCTTGCCCACAGAAGAGACCTGTTAAATGTTTATTGAATTGCATTCCCTTCTCTGTTCCAAATAGTTGACATTACCAGAGCTTTTTTATGCTGAACTAAGATGTGGTTCACTATCATTTTTACCCAAGATTATAAAGATTATAAGATTATAAAACATACATTAAAATATTTTGAGATTTTCTTCGAATGAGTTTTGGAACTCTGTCTTCAAATCAAAGGAATGGAGAATCTGACAAAATACAACAATGTAGTGAGAAATACTTACTCTGGCAGTGCAGAAATTCCCAAATGGAGATAAAATATTACAACACTACCATATACAAAGGTATATAGACTTAAAAGTTAAGAAATTTATCAAAAAGGTAGATATAAACATGTTTCAGTTACCTTGGAGGTAGCCTAATTCAAATTCAACTGAAATTCTGGGACATAATCAAAGTTAGATTTGGAATATCAACTGTTTGTTAAAAGTACCCTAATTATTGAGAGTGACTCAATTAATACTTTCATAATGAAGAATTCAAAAATACTGATCAATGTTTTGGGGAAGTCAATTTCAAATCATGTATGACAAATGGTTGGTAGAAAAAGTTGTAAATTGAAAGTTAATTGATCAAGTATAATACATTTATACATATAATATACAATTATACACACAATATAATACATTTAATCATTATACTTAAACACTCTATCTATCTGCTCATCGATATATCCATCTATATATGTTATGGGTAATTGATAGATACGTTTTTGAAATGTATTATTTATACTTCAATACATTTTAAATGTTTAATTTTTGATTCTAGCAAATAAGTAATACATGGTAGTTACAAGTTATTATTGCAAAGTAGGGAGATTAACAAATTATATTCTCACTTAAGGGACAAATTTGGTCCTCCATCTGTTTTTTATGGTCTTCAAACTAAGATTTTTAAAAATATATATTTTGAGCACAATAATTTTGTGTATTTTAACATATTCAAAATATTCTTAGCTCATGACCCATATGAAAACAGAGGGAGATTTGAGAAACAAGATATGATATGAGAAACAAGATTTGATGACTCCTGACTCCCGATCAAAAACAAAATTAACATGAATATAAAATTTAAAAATATTATTGATGATTTTGGATATTGATGTATATGGTCTTTTAGGTAATAAAAACAAGGGGCCATTTCTCTTTCTCTCTCTCTTTTTTTCTTAGTTATTCAAGAGATAGCACCGAAACTGTCCAAAATCATCTCTTTTTTTGATGTTGAAATCCCACCATTTGGATTAGCCATCTACCTCTCTGCAACCTCTTATTTTAAAATGCAAGCCTGCCTGGAAGCAATATCCCTTTATCTCTACTATCTTATTTTAAATTAATTCCTTCATTTGGCTGCTTTCTGTCAAGAAAGGCTATGTTGCTTGTGGAGACCTTTAAATAGAGTGAAATAAAGAGGTCAGCGGGAAGGCCTGTGATTGAAGGCAAATGACCTGGTTTTAAGTTTCACAGAGGGCCAGCCCTATCCCCAAATGATAATGTAAAGTTTGATCAGATAGTATTCTTAGTATACAACATCACTTTTATGAGTTTTATACATCAAGGTTTATAAGTTCCAGTGTTTCGAAGTACCAGTAACATGACATAAACCATCAAATTTAATTTGCCAAATGCTTTTGCTCAGAAGTAGAAAATTGGAGAACAGAATTTGTTTTCCAGGAATAACGTGAAAGCACATAATGTGTTGAGGCCAAAAGTACTGAGGCAAAGCTCTTTGCTCCTAATGATATGGCCTACGAGGCTCTTTTTCCCTGATGGGTAATGTTAAAGGCTCATAAATAGAGTAGTACTTATGTGGCCACTATCCTCTTAGCTTCCTCAGTCTCTATTAGATAGTAAAAAGCAATGAATAATGGTTAACTAGGAAAAAGAAAGACTATATGGAGACAGCTTACTGCAGTAAAATAAACACTGGGGTGGAACTCAACTGCCTTATTACTAAATGCTTATGTAATGGAATAGATTTGTTGTAGAGATAACAATATTTGCATTACTCATCTCACAGCATTACCATAAGGTTCTTTGTAAACTTCAAGGCATTCTGTATAAATTCAAATTATTAACTTCTTCAGTGAATGCTAAGATTAAAATTATCTTCATAAAAATGATTTGCTCCCAAACTTTTTTTTTACTTCTTCTATTATGATCTTGACCAGTTTTTGTACACTTTCACTATTATTGATATCTTATATGTTGTGGTAGTTTAATAGAAACACAAAGTCCAAAGGAAAAAGTAAATGTTTCCTTGAAGTATTCCCTCTGGAGCTTTTTATTTTGAATCATTTTGCAGGCCAGGATTGATGTGGAGAGTTAAATGCAAACTAGCAATTGATTTTCTGATTTGGATGCTTTATACTTAGCATTTCAGAAGTTCTTGGTCTTAGGATCACCTAAATTGATGAGAACATCTTGGGAAGAATGATAGCAAAAGTGAAAGATAATTCATACTTGGGAAACACACTTAGGTGAAAAAAAATACATTGACTTTAAATGCTACTGATTCTTTCTGAATAGGAATTTGACATTAGAAATGAAAATGCAGGCTTTGATAGGGTTCTAACTCAACAAGGCCACGCTGCTTCTATATGCATGAAATTGTCTAGACTGTTTCTTTACAAGATCCATTATAATCAATTATTCCTAAGCATGGGCTATTATTTATTTATACACATTTAGAATATTTATATCTAAGAAACTCTTTGGGTCTAGAGACAATACAATTTTGAAGAGGCTGGATGCCATAAGGACATGGTGAACTAGCACACAATCGTGGACTAATGAGACTTAGAGAAGAGCTTCTCACAAATTCAGAGAATTCCTTTGAAAATAAATTATGGGTCTAAGTTTCATCAGAAGTGAAAGCAGCCCTTATCATTACAATAGAGATCAGGAGACAAACCTTTAACTCTACCCTGAAAGGATCAGAGACTTGTTCTTATTCAAAAGGAAAAAAAGACTAAAGACAAAAAGAGAACAGAAAGAAATGTTCACACAGAAAGAAATAGAATGAACATTCAGATGAGATTCCCTTTGATAGTAATATTCTTAGAGAGCCATTTAGATTTGGGCCTTTGTCAGTTCTCAAGGAGTTCAATGGTTTAAGCCACCTTGGGTTGCTCCTGAAAAGAGCAGGTCATCCCAAAGTCTAAGGTCCAGTAGGAAGCAGTCTGTGGAGCACTGGACTTCAAGTCAGAATCAAATACTCTCAGAAATGGAAGGGAACTTGGAGGTCATCCAGAGCAAGCCAGACCTAAAAACTTGTCTGCAGCCCACAGTGCAGTTCATTCAGACTGTTTAACATTGCTAGTGAAAGAGTATCCACACATCTGGGGAATGGCTTGAATAAGTTATTGTATATGAATGTAATGGAATATTATTGTTCTTTAAGAAATGATCAGCAGGCTCATTTCCAAAAGATCTGTAAACACCTATGTGAATTGATGCTAAATGAACTGAGTAGAAGAACCAAGAGAACATTTTACACAGCAACTGCAAGATAATATGTTGATCAAAGGTAATGGACTTGACTCTTTTCAACAATTAAGTGATTCAGGGAAATTCCAATAGACTTGTGATGTATGGAAAGAGCTATTCACATTGAAAAAGATAACTATCCAGAAAGAAGATGGATTAAAGCATAGTATTTTCACTTATTTTAGGTGTTGCTGATGTTTCTTTGCTTTGTTTTTATTTTCCTTTTTCATGTTTTTTTTTCTCTTTTGATTCGATATTTTCTGCTTAGCGGGACATATATGGAAACATGTTTAGAAGAATTACATATGTTTAACTTAGAGTGGATTGTTTACTGTCAAAGGGAGGAGTAAAGGGGAAAGAAAATTATGGAATACAAAGTTTTGCAAAGGTTAAAGTTGAAAACAATCTTTCCATGTATTTGAGGGAAAAGGCTATTAAAATAATATTCAATGCACTTGAGGCATCCCATTTCACTTTTGGATAACTCTATTATCATTATCACTATTATTTTTTTTATATTTTTTTCATTATATCTAAATCTACCTCTCTGCAACATGTACCTGTGGCTCCCCATTTTACCCTTTGGCACAAAGCAGAATAAATCCAATCCCTCTCTAATATGACAATGTATAAAATATATGAAGACAGCTATTGCACAATTTATGATCATTTTTTTTTATTTTTTCAGCTCCCCAGAAACTTAATATTGGACGTCATGTGGATGATCTCTAGTTTAGCTTGTCCTCCATAGAGTGTGGTGTTCAAACCAATCATAAAATTGTAGATGGGAATTTATCAGGGAAAATACCAGTGGTAATTTGATCTTCATTTTTGAAAACTCAGATGTCATTAGCATTTTTGGTTGCCATATAACTCTGCTAAACAGCAATCTAGTAAAATTCTCAGCGCTTTCTCCTCCTGTTATAATGGATATGGTACTGGATTTAGAAGCAAGAGAACTTAGGTTCAATTCCCACCTCAGGCAGTTACTAGTTGTGTGACATGATCAAGTCACCCAACCTCTCTGAACCTCCATCTCTTCATCTGTAAAATTAATCCATTGCGAGCAATTGCCTCGAAGATCCCTTTCAGCTCCCCATTCATGATCAATAATCTCCTTTCAATACATGTCTCTTATTTCTTGTACTTGTGCTTAACCTTATATTTAGCTTCATGAAATAGAATTTTATTAAATTTGCTCCAGTTCTCTAGCCTGTCAAGATACTGTTTTTGATTCAAACATTGCAATCTATAATTTTAGTTATCTCTTTGAACTTTATCTGACAATTTAATAGGAATGCCATCAATATTTCTGAGCAAATCTTTGAACAAGGTAGCATGAATCAAGCATTGCTAGAGCTTTCTATGAGAGATATCCTAACAAGTTGACATTGAATTATTAAAGACCATTCTTTGGGCTCGGCCTCATTCAGTTCTAAATTCTCCTGTTTTATTGTTTAGTCCACTTTTTTCCTATCATGTGTAACAGGATAGTATGAAAAGGCTTGTCAAATGCTTTTCTAAAAATCTTCATTATCTCTGTATAGATCTTTTGATCTACCAGTCTAGTTGTCATCTAAAAATAAAAATAATTTAGTGTAATGTGACTGATACTTGAAGAAGTCAGATGGTCTGTGATCATTGCTTCCTTTTCTAGCTATCCCACTAAATACATGTGCACATGTTTTAGAATGAAACTGAAAGTCAAACTCACTGGCTTGTGGTTTGTAGACTCTATTCACTTCCTTTCTCTGTTTTAGTTTGATATTTGTTCTCCATTCTTATAGCTTTTCTTCCATTGTCCAATCATTCCATTGGTTTAGCACATTTTATCAACCAGTTCTTTCAATAACCTATCATGATGATGTGATTTTATTGACAGAAATTAAAAACTATTTTACTATTTTACTATTAATTTTCAGCATGAACTAGCTAATAACCATTTTTATTCTGTATTTTATTTTGCTTTTTGAGAAAAGCAGAAAAAATAAGGCTTTCTTTCTATTAATGGTTTTCATTGTCCTGTACAAAAATGAGCAATCATAGAATATTTTCTTTGATTTCAGTCGTTTCCTCACTATGAGTAAAAATAAAAACTGGCACACAAAAAATGTCTTTGTTTTAACCATCCTTACTGAGCCTACCTCTTTATGAACTTAGTTTCATGATGCTATTCTTCAAGACTATGCCACAATTTTGTTTTCATTCTTTATTTTCCTTCCCTTCCTTTCATCTTCTGTACATGGTTTATTTATTTTATCAAAAATTACATATTATATAAATACACATATACACATATTATTTTTTCTTTTTCATATGTTTTTCAATATGTGACCCTGTGCATCCACTTTTCTTTTCATCTTAATCAAAACCATTATTCTTTTAATCTTCAGAACTTTATCCCTTCGTAGTCTGAGAATTTTAGTCCATGGCATTTTCTACCTATGATTTCTCTTAATCCTTCAAAATTTGTTTTCTCAGAATCTAGGTAACATATCAGACTATTCCTCATATTTTTATTTTGAAAAGTAAGTTGAAATGATAATTTCTCCCATAAACATCTGATTAGCAATAATCTCAACAAATAGTTTTCATTTATAGATGAAATCAGATCCAAAATAGATAGTTCCTCCATTTTTCAAATGTTCCATCATAATTAAGACATGTAAAACTACTTTTAGTTGCTCTGCTTTGTTCTATTCCAATGAATATTTATGTAATTGAAATTCTTTATTAATACTCTACTATGTCTTCATATCAGGATTGTGATCTGTTTTTGAAACTTCTCATCATTTTCAAATATCTGTCCTAGGTCTTCTATTATAATCTAATGATGATATTATTATTTTAAAAGATGCCCACAGTAATCTTCCCTTAAATTTTCCTTTATAGTTTCCCTGACTGGCACCTAGATTCCCTTATGGTTGTTACTTAACATGAAATACTGCTCTAATATCTCCCCTTTGCCTTTATTTATACAGTTCCTTTCAAATAATGTATATAATTCCAATAATTTGGACAGAAAGGAGGTCTGCAATTTACAATCGAATTTTTCCTTGTTATGTGGCAATATTTATGTTTTGTGATGTTGTCAAACTCAAAATAACAAAAAAAATGTATAGCATATGATATACATTTTTGTTATTTTTATTTTGAGTCATTTCTATTGTTTTGAATTTTCTGCTTGGATTACGACAGTTAGTTCAACTAACTACTTACTCAAACTTTGTGCATTTATTCATATTCACATGTTGTGTATCTGATGTCATGGATTTTAGAGATGTCTCTATTCTTGGATTTTGTCTCCTTTGAAGTTTTACTGATCTATTACTTTTGTCCTCTTAATGTGGGTACTCCCCATGATATCTAGTCTGGTGCAATATATAGTTTGTGATTTTTCTTTGTTTCCAGATTAAATCTTTTTAGATTGTATTTTCATAACTCTAATTTAAAACATCCTTTCTAGTCTCTGTTAGGTGTACCCAATTCCCTTACCAGAAGAAAAAATAAAAACAAAACAAAACGAAACCAAGAAATAAAAGCATTCTTAGTCATTATGATTTAAGTTTACTCAGTGCTCCCTTATGTCATATCTGAGTCAATAGAAGTACAAAATAGTTATGAGTTTTGTCAAGGCTTGGTAAGATTCTCCATCATACCTTCATTACATACTCCAGGAAGATAGCAGCCTTCTCAATGCTTTTTATTAGGTCAACAAATATCAATATTCTTAGCAGAAAATCAACTATTAGTACTTTAGAGGAATCCTGTGTTTGAAATTCTCCCCTGTTATTTATTACCTGTACGATATTAAAATTTCAATTATCCATTCCTATTTCCTCATCTCTGAAAAGAGGAGAATGGATTCAGTGATTTCTAGGATTCCTTCCAAATTTTGACCCGATAAATCTTTGACCAGCAAACTAAGAATAATAATGTCTCAGCAGCAATTCTTCAGTTATGAGAAAAGTGCTTTGTAAACATTAAAGCATACTGGAAATAAGTATTATTATAAATGAAATGATTTAATAACTGTTACTGAAATAGGAGTGATTTTGATTGCACATTGATTTCCAATTAATCTATTCATGAGTAGAAAGATCTTTAGATTCTTTTTTACTAAGTAGATATGACCTCCAACTACAAAACTTGCTTTTTATTTTAATCAACTGATCTCATTTCCATAATAAAGACTCCTAAATAGTCTATGTACTTTTACAAACACATATGTAAATTTTCTTTAATTAATTTCTATTTTTCCCCTTCTAATGGATTTAAATCAGGCAACACATTAAAAAAAATAAAAACTAGAATGTATTTCCTCCCACCCCCTTTACCTGTTGGAGTACACTAAACATGTGATAGATCCAGGAAAAAGAAAAATTTTAAAAAAAGGAAATTTCTAGGTGTAATTAACTCTATATCCTCCCTCAATTTTTTTAAAGCAATAGACAAAAGAGCACTAGTCTAACTTCAAACCCTATTGAAAAACAAGCACAATTGTGCTGAAGAAAAAAGAGAGCTATTTTATGAATTGTAACAAGTATAGGATAAATATGAACTTTGCCAATGTAGGAAACACTGATCAGCAATTTTTGCCCTAATCTTATCTTCATTCTGCTTCAAATTTCAGTTTGGTTTTTATCTTTTACTGTACTTTACCAACCAACTAAACCAAGCATGTACATTGAAACCAAGATGAGTATGAAGATAAACCAAGAGGACCTAGCTTCCTTTGATGAATTAAATTATTGAGGTCCAAAGGAAATGTACCATTCTGACTCCAAGAAAGGCAGCTATGACTAAATTATTGGTAGTAATCTTTAAAGGATTATGGAGCACAATAGATATAAGATGAGGTAGAGAAAGAGCAAATATTATTGTACATAAAAAAACAAATCAAGCCAAAAACAAACAAAAAAGAAAATCAGTGAAGTCTGAAAATTTTGAGCTTATTTATTTATATATATATATATATATATATATATACATATATATATATATATATATATATATATATATATATATATATATATATATATTTTTTTTTTGGGGGGGGAAACCAAAGATCCTGA
This sequence comes from Sminthopsis crassicaudata, assembly GCF_048593235.1. Lineage (NCBI taxonomy): Eukaryota > Metazoa > Chordata > Mammalia > Dasyuromorphia > Dasyuridae > Sminthopsis > Sminthopsis crassicaudata. Next base: position 56,506,183 of record NC_133622.1, on the reverse strand, counting down.
AGGAGCTATAGCTAGATATCATTTGTCTGTTAAACTCTAAACTCTAAATAAGACAACAATGTAATAGAACAGCCAAAATAAATAATGGAATCTAGTATATTTTAAGAGAAGCATTCTGATCAGAATGAGGGTTGTAACTTTAACTTTACACTTATATTTTGCTCTGAACAGGACACATTTGGAGTTAAATATTCAGTTTCAGCCACCACATTTTCGAATAACAATTACAACTTCTGGGGAAAGTAAGGATGGGAAAGGATTGTAATATATGCTTTATAAAGATTAGTTATAAGAATAGGGATGCATAAACTGGGGAACAATGAACTGGATTTGGATAACTAACTGTCTTCCAGGTTTGGAAACTGTGCCAACTAGAAGAAGAATCAAACTTATTCTGTTTGTCATCAAGGAATAAAACTAGGAATAATGAGTTGAAGTCAAAGAGAAGGAAACTTTTTTTTTTTTTTTTTTTTTTTTTTGCCAATTTAAGCTAATAGTTGAATAAGCTAATTTAGGAGATACTGATTTCTCTCACATGTTAGGTCTTCCAGCAATGGATGGAGGACAATTTCATGCATGTGATATAAGAAATTCTCAAGCAAAACAGGAGGCAAATCACATGGTCTGATGTACTTTGCAATTCTGATATCCTTTGATTCTGTGAAATATATGTGTATTTAAATGTACTCTCAAAAAGAATGATTCATGAAGCAACTAGGTGGGGTAGTGGATAAAGAACCAGCCCTGAAGTCAAGAGGACCTGAGTTCAAATCATCTCAGATACTTAACACTTCCTAGCTGTGTAATCCTAGGCAAGTCACTTAACCCCAATTGCTTTAGCAAATAAATAAATAAATAACTAGATAAATAAAAAAATAAATTGACTCATATTTGTTTGGGATTTTATAAAACATGTTCACTACAACAAACTCATGACAGAGGTCATACAAATATCATTCCAGCTTTTATATGCAAGAAAGCTAAGGTTTAAAGTAAGAATATGGAGCCCACTATCCATCTTTTGGAACCTATTTAATATTTCTCACAATAATGTTTGGAAATGTGCTAAAGAAAATATAGAGGTTTACAAAGGAAACCAATTGTATTGTTATGCAGTTATCAAAATATCTAAAAAAATTAAGTTCAGCACCATCAGTTTTAAGACCTTGTGGCTTAGAGCTTTTAATCCAAATTCATCCAGTTAGCAAATATTCAGACAGAGCTACTGGAATTCAAGTATTATGATACTAAGCCCTATGTTTTGCTTTGTTTTTGTTTTCCCTCACTATATTACATTATCTTGCCATTATCAGGCCTTTTTTGGGCAGCTAATTAAAGATTCATAACTTTTGAAATGAACAAAATTTCCTTTTTCATTGATATTTGTATTCCCTTTGATATACTATTAGAAAAAACCTCATCATCCTACAAGATCTAATTGGGCCTAGTATTCAAACTCATCTCTAATCTCTATTCTCCTGATTCTCTACCCTTCCATAGAGCCATGAGCATCAAAGCCTCCATTCAAAGAGGGAGTTCATCTCAAATCACCTTTTCATTTTGTACCTGTTTGTTGAACTTTGGAACTTCTCTGACTTTTTCACTGCATTCCAGGGAGCTCGTCATTGAGAAAACCTCATCATTATGAACTGGATACCTTTCTATCCCCATTTCCCTGGCTTTCAGCTTCCTTTTGTCTGTTGTCTTCCCTTAATAGATAGCGAACTCTTTGAGGGCAGGAACTTTATTTTTTCATATTTAAATTCCTAATTCAAATTTATTAATATTCATATTAATTTTTCATACTTAAATTCCTTATTCTTAGCATAATCCCAAGTACATATCAGACACTTATTAATTGTTTTTTTACTAGCTGTTTGAAAAATCCTCAAACCTCATTTCTTTTATGAGTTAGTAAATAATCAGTTTATTACTTCTGTAATACCATAATATATTTGTTATTATTTAGAGATTTAAATATTCTTTTGTTACTGTGAATAACTCAAATGCATCAGTGAAGACTACATTCCAAATGTTTTAATAAGGTATTTAAGACCACTATTAAAAAGCAAGCAAAGGAAACATTTCACCTATCAATCTAACGAGGGATTCTATGCAATCTTCCTCTGAGCATAACTGTAATTTAGGGTACATTACAAAGTACTCTTCAAGATCTTTAAAATATTTATCATAATGACACAATTACTTTACATGTAATTTAGAGTTAAATATTACAAAAAATTATGAATGAAGCCCAAATATATATCTGTCTGTCCTTATCTGTTCTCTGAATCATTGTTTTGTTTCCATTTGTTTTTATTATATAAAGAAATGCTTCTTTTTGCATAAGCACTAGTTGCATGGAGGTGTGATTTCCAGACTCAATGGTAAATTTTGCAAAATAGCATTTTCTCTGTACTGCTAATTATGAATAATAAGCATAATCTGTCAAAAAGTCTTCATTTAAGCATTCTGGTAATAAAAGCAAGGAGCCTTTCAAAGAAAAGTCACTGGAGTTGAGAGAAGTTAATCCTGTTAATGCTCCTGGAAAACTCAGTAATAGTCACAACTTCAATGATCATCAGCAGACCCTGCTTCTCATTCCATTCATAAATTTTCCATTCATTAATGAGTTAAATTTATTTGGATTTTCTGGCATTATTATCAGCAGTAAAATCTATCCAGACTTTCCCCTAGGTAATAATGTGATATTTTAGAAAGATTACTAAATCTGAAGTTTCAGGAGCATGTGATAAATTGGAAGGAAGAAATTTTAGTTTCAAAAGCAAAGGATGATATATCAAATGTTAGATCAAACATTTATTCTTGTTCAACTTGCCCAAGGTCTGTGTTCCTCTGTTTCTTCACCTGTAAAATGAGAAAAATAGTGAAATCAGATGGTTTCAAAGATTCCTTTTACTTTTAAATCTATACTCATCTGAACTGAGGTCAAATCTTAGCTGTGTCACTTCTATGTGACTTTGCAGAGGTCATTTAATCTTTTTCCTGAACTTTACTTACCTTATTGCATAAAATGGAAAGAATAATTTCATGTAATTATTTTGAGAATTAACCTAGGTAATGTATGTAAATAGGGTAGCAACGTGACACAGTGGATAGAGAGCTAAGCCTGAAGCCAGGAAAACTCATCTTTTTTTATTTCAAATCTGACCTCAGAAAATTAGCTGTGTCACCCTGGGCAAGTCCCTTAATCTCCTAGTTTCCTCATCTGTAAAATGAGCTGGAGAAGAAAGTGTCAAAGCATTCCAGTACCTTTGCCAAAAAAGTTGTTCATGACTGACATGAAAAAACAAAAATTAGTGTGTAAAATATCCTGTAACATGTAAATTGTGATATAAATGTGACTGAGTTTTGGATCATGCTGCTATTCATAGTCCATCTTATTAACTGTGGAATTTTTTCTGACACTTTTCTCTCTTTCTTCCCCCATATGTCAAATTTTAATCCCTCAGTATATTTTAAATTTGCTTCTTCATTTCTAATTCTTTAAAATAGGACCTTAATTTTGGTATTTACATATGAATTAAGAGACTAGCCACTTCTCACTGTAGCCCCACACTCCCAGATGGTTCACAGTATGTTTCCTCTACAAGGGTCTTCCCCTTATACCTTGTAAATCCCAGCTTCCTTTTATTCCAATTATGCTCATATGGCTAAGCTTGAAAGATCATCTAAAATCTCCCAAATCTTATGCATTAGATACTGATACCCATCGCCTTTTTCTCCTATCCAGCCAATTTTTCCACATATTTCACAGTTCAAGCCTTATCTTCTCCATGAAGTTTTCTCTGACTCACATTGAACTTACTTTTTTCATAATTCAAGTAATACATTTTAGTCCATACTATCTGAGTGTCTTGTCATAATCTGTTAGCTGGAATATTAGCAATTAAGCCCATATCTTTTAATCCACTGTATGAAAAGTAGAATCTGAGTTTGGGGCAGATCCCTAGAACTCAGTTCTGAGCTACAATATTCAAAGCTAATTGTCTGTCTGAACTAAACTTTGGTCATTGAGTGTGGTGAGCTCCTGGAATCTGGGGGCATGGTGATACTTAGGGAGGCATGGGCCAACTTGCATATATAGAAGTCTGAAGCTCCTCTGCCCATTGGTGTTGAAATACAGCCCAGAGTAGCCTCTGCTAGTGAGATAAAGACTTGCAGAAGGGATGGAGGTAGGGGTGGGGTAGGCAGAGATTTCAGTGCCTTTGACATATGAGAGGTTTTTAAATTCATGTTGAGTAATTGATTGTCTTTGTGGATCCAGTGAAAATGTAAGCTTTTTTTTTTTTTTTTTTTTTTCTTAACTGCCCTGCTTACTCTAATTGTCAAGCAATTTAGTGAACCAGGTTATTGAAAAATAAACAAACGTATTGAAACGAATACAGATGTTTAATCAAACATGACTTCATGCCATAATATTTTCTCATTTAGATATTTTATTTAAAATATAATTTTCTGAATTTCAAAAATAGTGTTTATGTGCCTCAGGGTCCAGTGATAAAAATAAACAGCTTATGAAAATACATAAGCAGGAAATAAATTGTCAGGATATATTTCTTATGTAACAGAGAGGGAAAACTCCCTCTTGTACAAATACTATAAATAATGTAGCTGACATGTATTAAATCCCTTATTGAAATGTAGATCATTGTTATATTATAATCAGTCATATATTGATTTTGAGATTCAAACCTACAGCATTGATTTTCATTTCCTGTGAATTTCTCTTGGCATGTTGTAGCTCATCAATATTTGAGGTATTATATACACTAAGATATCTCTCCCTTTTACTGTGTGAAGGCTCTTTTAGTACTCTAGCTGTTTCATGCTTTGTGATCACACAGACTGCAATCAGCCATGCTTCTAAGACCTTTGAAAGATCTTTCCAATTACTCCTAATCAGTTTGATAACCCTTTGTGGGTAATTGGAGAGTGCTGCCTTTCTCAGACTTATTCATTTGTGATCTGGGAGTCTTTCATGAAAATTGTAAAGGAAGATAACACAAAAAGAGCAACCCATATTTTCTTCAAGACTTCTCATTTTCTCCTGCTTACTAAAATTCTCTTCCAGTCATCAGATTTAAATATAGTCCTAGGCTCTGTTATAAACTATAGTATTACAAAGACCAGGTAGAGACAGGGAAGATTTAATTGATATATAAACTTCTAGTAAGGAAAATTAAGATGATGAAAATAGTATTCCTAATTATTTAAATACTTTTTGGTATTGTTGGAGTTGTCCTACCAATTCTGTTCTCTCCAATTTAATTCAAATCAACAAATCTTTCAGCAGCCCTTATTATATTCACTGAGTTAAACCCAAAAGGACAAAAATGAAAAGAAAAGGATAATCAGCTCAGCCTGTCGGCCTTTAAGGAGTCAAAAGTATCCAGGGGGTACACATGATATATACACATACACATAAATATACAAATACATAAATATATACATACATATTTAGGTACACATATGTATATTTATATATATGTATATGTATACATATATATAATGTGTGTATGTATATATGCATATATAAAATATAAGGTAGAATATAATAGAAGAAAAATTAAAAGGTTTATTTTATAATTACTCTAGGAAAATCTAAGAATTTTCAGCTGGAAGAAACACAGAAGGGCTTCATGGAAGAAGTGGCAGTTGTGATAAGTAACTTAATTATCACAATACAATTGTTTTTACTTTCAAATTATTCTCTAAAAGAGTTTCAGAACACATAATATATAATGTTTTCTGTTGAAAATGTCTCTGAGGTTGATCCTCATTAAAATGTGATACTGTACAGCACTGAAATAGAACAATTTCTTTCTTCTCTTTTTTTCCCCAAAATGAACTTAGAATTCAGCTCAGAAGAAAAAAAAATTACATATATATATATATATATATATATATATATATATATATATATATATATATATGTATACATATATATATATATATATATATATATATAATACTTCCAGAATTTCTTTTGATGAATAGATAAATTAATTTCATGTTCATATGTTGAGAAATAACATTATAGAAATTCAAATTGAAAAGATAAGTGATTCTTTACTTAACAATGAAAGCCTAGTAACTTTTCTAAATGCTTGAAAAATATATTTGAGTTATTTTTACAGGTCTCCTGAAATTTTTCTTTCAAGTTTTATTGATGTATTTTTAAACATTGTAATTATTTTTAAATGCACTTATTCCCCTAAAAAGGAAAAATACTCAAATTAAACTGATGAGTTCAATGGCTTGACAGTGTATACTACATTTCAGTTTCTTACTCTTGTTGAAAGGATACATACATATCCTGCATATCCTTGTCTCTATTACAGAGATAAAAGATTATTATAGTAACACAATGTTCACTTTCATCTTATAGTTCTTTTATCTATTTTACTAGAGTTATTTAATAGATAAAAATATGTATATATTGTCTGTGCCCCACAGAACTAATGTTGGTGAAACAAAATAAATGTTTTTTTTAAAAGGAAAGAAACAGTCCCTTCCTTCAAGGAGTCTCCATTCTGAAGGGGAAACAACACATATAAACAAATAGATGAACAGGGAATGAAATATTTTTGTGTGTTTATTGTCTGAATATCTATCTTGCAAAAAGTCCCAGTGAAAAGAGTAACTTATTTTTTAAGTAATCATTGAACAAACTATTGAAAAGAACAATAATATTTATATTTCCTTTATTGATTTTCACAAAGTCTTTTGCGCAGTTCTGTATTCATGGTTAGTTCATATATTGTGACCAGATAAAATAGAAAAAAATAATAAAAATTCTAGAATATTTGATATGGAGGGAGAAGCTGTTCTCTAAAACATATCACCAAAATAATAAGACCCATAAAATTGAAATGAAATAGAAATATTCATGGACAGCTTATGCCCTTTAAGTTTCTATCCTCAAATCTTTTCTTTTCTTTCTTAAATAGAACTAAATGACTTATAACTCAAAGCTAAAATCAAACCAAAATATCTTATACAGCATCCAATGTACATGAACAACATATAGTTAAATAACTTCAGATAAATATGTAGTACAGGTCCTTTAATGAAATGGAATATTTCTTTAATCTTATCAAAACTGTATTTCAACTTGTTAAAAGTAAAATTAGTAATACATGTCAATGAACAATAGCTACTGAAGAGTTAATTTGAATTCAGAGGTCTTATTGAACCAAAGAACAAAGAAAGAACTTATAATTATTTTGATTCCCTTTAATCCAGAGATATAGAGAACATATGGCAACCAGGGAGGAAGGTGTATTAAATATATTAAGAAATTACTTATGGATATTTTAAAATTAAAGCTAAATGTAAATAACGCATTTGAATCAGTTAATACTTACAAAACACCAGTTTTAGTACATGAACATTCATCTGGAAAGTATTCTCACAAAACATTCAAACAATATTAATGAAACCCTAATGCATCTTTTTTATAGTAGCTCTGGGAAAAAGTAAAAGGATGAATTTTCTGAATCTATTGAATAATTGTTGAATTCAACACAAATTACATCACTAATATTGTTACATTAATGACAATGAAATATAACATAAAAAATGGGGCACAATCAAAAAAGTACACAAAGTTATTTATATTTTATACTAATAAGGGAAAGTAGAAAATTAGATCATAGATAAAATTTAGAAAATAAAAAAATAAAAGTATAAATAAAAATCATAAAATAAAATAAATCAGATATTTTGAATGAATTAATTAATGAAAATAATTTAATTAAGTATTTATTATTATTCAGGTACTGTGCTAAACACTAGGGAAACATATTTTAAAAGTTTATTGTCTGAATACCTAAAGCATAGTGGAGTGATATTAAAGAGGGGTAATTTGGTCTGGAAAGTAACAGATCAAATATTGGGTGGAATTGTCAGGTCCAGGTATGAGAAAAGGATGGAACTCAGTATAGAGTCTTAGAAGCTAAGGAAGCAACTAAATCATCAGTTAAGTGGCATTGTAAATAGAATGCTGGGTGTGGAGTGAGGAATACTCATCTCCCAGACATCAAATATGGTTTGAAACACTTATTTGTTTTGTGTTCCTTAACAAGTCTTTTTTTTTTTTTTTTTAACTCTGTTTTTTTTGTTTCCTCTTTTGGAAGAGGACCTGGAAAAAGAAATGGCAAACCTGCTAGCTTCTTTGTCAAGAAAACCCAAAATGGGGTCATGAAGAGTTTTATTGAAAATTACTGAACAACAACAATAGGCAATTAGAAAATTTTTGCAGCAAGTTTCTCTGATAAATATCTCATTTCTAAGATAATTAGGGAACTGATTAAACTTTATAAAAAGAAAATGTTGTCCCCAATTGATTATGAAAGAATAGAAATGAGCAAGGTTTTTCTTTTGTTTGTTTGTTTGTTTGTTTGTTCGAAGAAATATGTAGCCAAATGAGGAGGAAAAAAAATCTGTCATTAATAGTTAATAAAATTTGGATTAAACCAAACAATTTGGTTCTACCCCATATCCATCAGCTAGACAAAGTAGAAAAAAATGGGAAAACAAAGCTATGAGAAAATAGGTGAATTTACATATTATTGCTGGAGTTTGAAATAATATGCTAGAAAGCAATGGGAACCATATGCTTAGTCTTACTAAACTTGAATACCTTGTGCACTACTAAACCTATGCTCCATAGAGATAAAAAAGGAGACAAAGAACCCACACATAATAATTATTTTTGTGGTGGCAAAGAGCTGGAAATTATAGGTTACTCATTGATTAGTGAATGAGTAGAACATTCTATGTGAACATAATATTACTGTATTTTTAGAGATGATTGAGTTAGTGGATTCGAAAAAAACATGGAAAGGTTTTTATGAGCAGATAGACAATGAAGTGAGCAGAATGAGAACAATTTATGCATTAACAACAATATTGTACAGACAACCTCAAGAGATTTAAAATCAACAGAACTATCTACTACAAGTCTGGAGGACTGGTGATGAAGCATATTCGTATATGTGTGAGTGTGTTTGTGTGTAAATATATAATTTTATATATGTGTATATAAATATATGAAACATTTATATGCATCTATGTACATATATTTATATATTTCTATGACACAATCAATGAGGTTTTTTTTTTTTCCCCTTGCTTGCCTATGCACATAAATAACAAGGTGCTTTTTGCTTTTGTCCTTGACTTGCTGTTGGTTGTTTGGTATAAAAATGAATATAAAAGCTGTTTAAGATATGTCAAAATGTCAAATCTTCAAAAAATTAAAAGAAAAAAGAAAATGACATAATTCAATTGAAACTTTCATAGTTGACTAGAAAATCAAATCATTATATACTTAAAATATTTTAAAGAAAATCAGAAAAAATATTTACTTTTCTACAATATAAAAATATTAATTATTCCCAAGTGTTCACTGATAATTTAAATTCTTACTCTTAACTTACAGGGATAGTTGATAATTTACTTGTGCATCATTTATTCTATGCATTTTTTAAAAATCAATATTCTTTATACTTTTCATTCATTTACACTAGAGGTTCTTCTGTTTATTTATTTTTACTGAAATGAATTCTTTGCAGGCACTGAGTAATGTCTTTTAATCAAAATTTTACAGAACAAGACACTGAACTTTGAGAGAATCACATGCTCAGTGCTAGTATATAGGATCATTCAAATAAAAAGTTTGAATTGTATCAACCTGCTTTATATCTTAATAATTCACACTCTGCTTCTCTTTTACAAAAATAAAAATTGGAAGCTTTATTGGTGTTTTTACTTTTTTCTAAATGAAATGTTGAATTCATCCTATAGAAAAGAAGTATTATTTTTATTACATGTTCTACTTAAACGGTCATTTTTGAGACATTTGATTTCTGAATAAGTAGGCCTAATACTACATTCTTTATTCTATTAAACATGATGCATAATCCTAGCAGAACAATGTTTGTCAATTTACTTCTTTTTTTTACCTTTACAAAACGGTGTTAATTCAATGAGAGGTACTATAATATAATGGACAGATTTATTATTCTGGCAGCCTGCTGTCCATCTAAGAAGAAGGCATTGATTCTTGAAGATGTCATTTAAGACTCGTATCTGATATTTACTAGATATATGATATAGGAAGATATCTGATCATAGGAAAATGCTCTTTATGTCTCTGACCTTCAGGTAACTCTAATACTATGAACCACATAGGGTTTGTGACTGACCTTCACAATCCAACTTCTGGGAAAAGCTTTTCATGTTATCTGACTTCCCTTCCTCACATACTATTCTTTGATGAAGCACTAGCCTCCAACTTACCACTAGGTATTAAAACCACTCTCTGTGAAGTTAACAATGAACTCTTAACTCATGAATCTCTTGGCTTTTTCTCCATCTTCATTTTTCTCGGTTTCTTTAAAGCTTTTGACATTGTTGACTACCTGCCACCTCCTATAAATCCTCTCCTCCTTGAGTTTTAGTGACTTTGATCTCTCTTGTTTCACTTCCAACCTGTTTCATAGAGGACATTCCCATAGTAACAACATTTTAAAAGTCCTTGATTTACTTACATCCTTAACAAAAGAGAAAAAATATTCAGCTGGTTAGGTCAGTTTCAGGAATCATTCAATTATATAAAAATAAACAAATGGTAAATTTGTAAAGCCTATCTTTATTATTTTCTAGAACACAACCAATGTATAAACTTGTTTATCTCATTAGTTTTAAATCTTGCTTCTTATGGCTTGGATGCACCGAGAATTCTTATCTTCTTCAAAATACAGGTCAAGTACCAGCTACTCCTTAATTTCCTAATGTTCTTCTCAGTTGTTAGGGATTTGTACCTGCTGAATCAACTTTTTATTACTTTTTATATATGATGCTAATCAACGTAAGTGTTACATCACACTTGTGAAATAAAAGCTCCTTGAGAGTAGGGATTTATTTTAGTATTTGTTTCCAGTACTGGGATGGCTTCCTTCATATAGGGAGAGTGATTAAAGACTGGACTTGTTATGTTATTGATATAGGGAACTTATGAATAAAGAAACTCCCTGTATTAGTATAGGGCAAAAACTTCTCTGCACATTATAGCCTTATAGAGTTGACTAGAACACTGAGAAGCTAAGAGATTTGATCAAATAAACAATGCCTTTATATGTCTGAACCCATATTTTTGCGTTGGTCAACAGATGCTATTCCACACTGTCTGACATATGTTTTATTTCATGTAGTAGTCCAGTACTTAAGATGTCTTTGATTGAACAGAATAATTTTGAGTCACACTTCCTAAGAAATATTACTAGGAAAAACAACTAACAATTAACTATTTACAATTTTTAAAGTTATCAATATAATATAAATTGTTATTTCTAGGGTTAAAATGTTTCATGTTATGAAATTATTGTTAAAATGAAACATATGTTATAAAAGACAATAATTTTAGTGTGTTATCAAAACAAATTTTGGAGTTTCTAATTAAAAAGAGAAATGTGTTTTTGTTCCATATAGATATACCATCCTTGCTGTATGAAACAGAGTGATTTAGTGAATAGAACAATTGACCTCAGTTGGAATCCTGGTTCTGCTTCTAGTTAATAGTGTCACCTAGGGCAAATCAGAGTAGACCCTTAATAAATGTTGAATGACTGACTGACTAATGCAAATCATTAAACTCATTTGGCTCTTGTTTTCTTATCTATAAAATAATAGTATTAATATTTCCCTTATCTACCTCACAATGTTTTGGTAATGACTGTGCTCTATGACCTGTTATTACCTATCAATCCAACAATTTATATAATAACTGCAAAACATTTCTTTCACAAAGTCCTTTTTAAAAACATGAACTAATTAAATATTTTAAATAAGATAAAGTTCAGAATTCTATGTGGAAAAGATCAATGACTTCATGAAACAAAAAAATCAGTATATAAAAGTTTACATTCTATTTCAAGGTTTTATCAGTTACATTTTCTAAGCGTATGCTTTATTTTGACAAAGGCCATGACTTCATTCTTTTGGTGGGTAGTTTTTTATCCGTTCTTAAGTGAAGGTTTAAAAGAAAGCAAAATAGTTTTTAGGGGGACACAGAATAACAGTGGTTTTCCTTTTAGACTTTTACAATTACATTTTAAGTAACCAACAATTAGTAAAGTACATCTTATTTTAAAGTGTTTTTTCCCTTAATTCTGCAAATTAACCTTTTATGCTAGGATCAAGATTTTTTTTCTCCAGTACTAGCTTCATTAGCATAACTAAGTCTTGCTTAGTTGTCAAGAAAAAGGTGACTCTTCCCATAGGTAATTACTCTCTACCATGGTGGTTAAGTTTTTTGATCATTTAGATATTTTAAAAAATGATCCTCAATTAGAATTCCTGTAATTGTTTTCAATACCATCTGTTTGTTTCAAAAACTAATCAAGCCTAGGGCATTTTGCATTTATCTGAATACTCAGAAAGAGACTGGATTCTTGAATAGTGAAGAAAATGTTAAAGGTGATACAATTTCCCATTCTTGTGAAAAGAGTAGAATCTGTGCTAGAGTCTTGAGAGACAGACAGAGACACAAAAACAGAAACAGACAGACACACATACACACAAATTGATAAACAGATAGACAAATGTGATTCAATAGACACTCCAGGAGAAACATGTTGGGAAAAGCAGCAAGCAGATAGGGAAGACCAGCTTTGTAAAAAATCTCTAATTTCCAGCTTATCTCTTGAAAAGATACAAGAATGAGCCTTCTTGGGTAAGACTGAGTTTTCTGTCATGATTTTAGTTGAAATAGCTTTAGCTCCCAGCTAAAAAGATCATTCAGTTACATATTCATTATTATATTCTAATTCTTATAAATTATCAGATTTCTCTTTACTATTTGTTTGATTAATTGGGTTAACTTGCTATTTGCTATTTGTGATAATCTTTTATATAATTGGTGTTTGGTGTGAAAGAGCTAAACAGACAAATGTAAAGTAAGGAATATCCTCATCATTAAGAGCAATTGGGAGCAATTTTCCTTATGAATACTACTTATGCCCCACAGGCTACCAATTTGAGAAGGCAGATAGACATAATTCTCTCCTCATATCTCTCTTGGAGATAATTGTTGAAGAAATACACTTTTACACATAGCCTTTTCCTATTCTTTTCAAGGAAGAATTCTCAGTTTCCCTTGGAAAGAGATCATCTGAATTCCAGAAGTATCTATGTATATAACCCCTGAGCCACAACTATATATTTAGAAAACATAGACATAGTGATCTTACAATTATTGATATTTAACACAAATAAGTAAAAGGGCTATTATAACTGAGCCATTCAGGTCAAATATTATTATTTTAAAGCAAAAACCATTGTGCAATTCTTAGAATGAACAACTAATGACAGTTGAGGAAGATCTAATAACATGAAGACCCATTGAAAATCTTCACCTTTGTGTTACTTCTGGGGCTATTCCTTTATTGATCCAGCCTTGCCTCTTGAAGTTACCATTGCACTCAGTTTTGTCATAGACCACGTCTCTTCTATCTATCTCTCTGCTCTATAACAGAATAATTCCGAAGATTATATACTCGATTTTTGTAATGAAACCTATCCCTCTCAATGGTAGGAAGAATGTTCTCTCTGAGATTAAAAATTGTAAAATTTCCAGAAAGTGAAATCACACTCAATTATACAGACAAGCTAAATGTTCTGCAAAATATAACATTCTGTTCAAGTGAGAACTTTCACTAATGAAAAAAAAAAGTTTATGGATATCTGATCCTTTATGGTTAATAAATTTCTTCAATAACATGATTTAATTTGCTCTTCACATCATGATCAACCTTTTTTTTTTTTTTTAGAAATAATTACCTGAAGCAAATAAATATCAGAGACAGGATTTGAACCAAAATTTTGTTGACTTCTTAATGATTTGATTTTTCAGGTTTGTTATTGTTGATAATGTATATCTTATGCACTATCAGATAACTTTGTTTTGTTTGCCCTGTTTCAGAGGGCACTCGCTATTTGATTAAACTTTTACCTTCTGTTCTATGCTATTGATTGATCTTTCCTTCAATTGTTTTAATTTCACTTTTTCCCATTTTTTCCAAGCTACTCTTGATATATTTGTGAAAAGTCATTTTTTTAATTGCTAGTGCTCTCAGCTCTGTCCCTGAAGTTTTATTTGCTTTAAATGTTACTGCTGCTTTCTTCCAATTTAACTTCCTAGCATTCTGTCTGCCCCATCTTCCTAATATTAAAAAACAAAACAAAACAAAACAAAACAAAAAACTATGGGTATACAATTTGTCCTCCCTCCTTAGGGAGTTTGATATCTAATGATTTCAAGTCCTTTGCACTAGAGAATAGACTGGATTCTGTTCCTTCTACTTGAAAGCTTCAGGTCTCATTTACGATAGAACCAAGGTTTATTTTATATTCTATCTGGTGTGCTCCCACTCAGTGTTACCAAAGTTTCATATATAATACTGACTTGGGTGGAGCAACTTACACTTAATTACCTTTAGTTCTATAGACCATCCTTTCATCTAGTGCCCTTTGAAGATTTTTCTAAGGAACTTGTTTCTAAGGGGAATTAGCTTCTTCTAATTCTTTCATGTCACTAACTTAATTGGCAAATTAACTTTTGACATATCTTGTACATTATTACATTACAGGACATTTTGACTATTAATAGAGGAATAAGTCTTTAATTTATGCCAATATGATCAAAGTATAGATTTTTTGCCATATAAAAGTAGTAAAATCAGCATTTTTAGATTATTGTGATGTGAAAATGCTACACAATTATGACTTTTTATACTTCTGATAGGTTAATCTAAATCTCAGTCAATATTTTACCTGGGTCTGAGATACTTATTGATTGCTCATGTCAAGAGTTCCTTCTAATGAAGTAGATCATGGTACAAATAGCTTCTTGTTTGTATCTTTTAAATCTTCCACAAATGACAAAAGCTAAAATATAACATTTATTGTGTTATATATCTATATATCTATATCTATATCTATCTATATATCTATATATCTATATGTATATCGATATCTATATCTATATATAGATATAGATATAATCTCATTTGATCCTCAACAAATCCTTTAAGATGGATGCTATTATTGTCCCATGACATTTTAAGGGAATAGAGTGAGAGATACTCAATGACTTTTCTAGTAGTGAACAGTCTTCTAAGTCTTTACATTGTTCATAGTTCCTAATGAAACATACATCTAATCGTCATCCAATCATCCTTCTTTTCTTCCTTTATTTACTTATTTTTATATTAAATCTTGCATTCTACCTACATGACTGATAATACTTCTCTTTTTATTCTATGATTTGTTTTATGGGAATTCTTATAGATACTTTTTAATCATGGATTCAACAAGAATCTTTCAATTTTCCATTGTGCAACATCTACCTTCATAGCAAGAATTCATATTTAAGCATATGATTTTTCACCTTTTTTAACCGGTGTTTTCTTTTTTCTTTTTGAAATTTTATTTTATTTTTAATAGTTTATATTTACCAGATATATGTATGGGTAATTTTACAACATTGACAATTACCAAACCTTTTGTTCTAATTTTTCCCCTCCTTCCCCCCACCCAGATGGCAAGTTGTGTTTTCTTTCACAACATGACTAAAGTTTTGCATGAATGCATGATTATAATCTATATCAAATTTCTTGCTTTCTTAGGAAGAGGGAAGAATAGGAACAAGACTCAAAATTTTTAAAATAATGTCGCAAATTATTTTATATGTAATTAGAAATTAGCACACACACACACAAACATATATATATATATAAAATCAACAGAGTATTACAATGAAGATATTTTATGTCAAATAGAGCTAGAAGCTATAAAGTGCAAAATTATAAGCTTTGAGGAAAAAAAGAGACCAGTTTAAAGAAAAAAAAAGCTATGCTAATTTGAAATGATTTTTTACAAATTCATTCCAACTACAAATTTCATGTACAAAGAAAAAAGTACTTTAAATTTGAAGTGTAAATATATTTTGGTTAGCCTAGATTTAAATGTATTTGAAATATTGCTCTTCTTTAGTATCATTTTCAAATTCTAAATTTATTTCAATGTGCAAGCTATCCAACTGCCAAACTTGTAAAGTGCTTATAAGTAATAAATTCCTTAATTTTTACATTAAATATTCATGTCAGAAATGTATGCTAAATTTGTTTTGAAAAACAAAATTTTCTTTAAGACATCATTAGGTAATGGAGAAAGTGCTGTCTGTGTTTGAAACTACAATGAAACTACATTTACTTGGAAACTTCAGAAATTAAATTTAAACATAACTTTGACACACCTAAGTGTAGGACCTCCAGCAAAACTCTTAACATCTCAGTCTAAATTTTCACATTTGTAAAGTGAAAATGATAGACTTTTTATTTGGGAATCCATCTACCAAAGAATAGTCAGGAATTATATGAGAAAAATTACAAAACACTTGCCACAAAAATAAAGTCAGATTTAAATAATTGGAAAGACATTCAGTGCTCTTGGATAGGCCGAGGGAATATAATAAAGATGACAATACTCCCCAAACTAATCTATTTATTTAGTGCTATACCAATCAGACTCCCAAGAAACTATTTTAATGACCTAGAAAAAATATCAACAAAATTCATATGGAAGAATAAAAGGTCAAGAATTGCAAGGGAACTAATGAAAAAAAAGTCAGAGGAAGGTGGTCTAAGTGTACCTGATCTAAAGCTATATTATATAGCAGCAGTCACCAAAACCATTTGGTACTGGCTAAGAAATAGAATGGTAGATCAGTGGAATGGATTAGATACAAAGGACAAAAAAGGGTACATGTATAGCAATATAGTGTTTGACAAACCCAAAGATACCAACATTAGGGATAAAAATTCATTATTCGGAAGAAACTGTTGGGAAAACTGGAAATTAGTATGGCAGAAATTAGATATGGACCCACACTTAACACCATATACCAAGATAAGATCAAAATGGGTCCATGATTTAGGCATAAAGAGGTACATAATAAATAGATTAGAGGAACAGAGGATAGTCTACCTGTCAGACCTGTGGAGGAGGAAGGAATTTATGACCAGAGGAGAATTAGAGATCATTATTGATCACAAAATAGAAGATTTTGATTACATCAAACTAAAAAGTTTCTGTACAAACAATACTAATGCAAACAAGATTAGAAGGGAAGTAACAAATTGGGAAAATATTTTTAAAAGTAAAGGTTCTGACAAAGGTCTCATTTCCAAAATGTATAGAGAACTGACCCTGATTTAGAGGAAACCGAACCATTCTCCAATTGATAAATGGTCA
This sequence comes from Sminthopsis crassicaudata, assembly GCF_048593235.1. Classification (NCBI taxonomy): domain Eukaryota; kingdom Metazoa; phylum Chordata; class Mammalia; order Dasyuromorphia; family Dasyuridae; genus Sminthopsis; species Sminthopsis crassicaudata. The sequence continues at coordinate 56,488,840 of NC_133622.1, read as the reverse complement.
AGGGATATGAACAGACAATTCTCAGATGATGAAATTGAAATTATATCCACTCATATGAAAGAGTGTTCCAAATCACTACTGATCAGAGAAATGCAAATTAAGACAACTCTGAGATACCACTACACACCTGTCAGATTGGCTAAGATGACAGGAACAAATAATGACGAATGTTGGAGGAGATGTGGGAAAACTGGGACACTGATACATTGTTGGTGGAGTTGTGAAAGAATCCAGCCATTCTGGAGAGCAATTTGGAACTATGCCCAAAAAGTTGTCAAACTGTGCATACCCTTTGATCCAGCATTGCTGTTATTGGGATTATATCCCAAGGAAATACTAAAGAGTGGAAAGGGACCTGTATGTGCCAAAATGTTTGTGGCAGCTCTTTTTGTAGTAGCTAGAAACTGGAAGTTGAATGGATGTCCATGAATTGGAGAATGGTTGGATAAATTGTGGTATATGAAGGTTATGGAATATTATTGCTCTGTAAGAAATGACCAGCAGGAGGAATACAGAGAGGCTTGGAGAGACTTAAATCAACTGTTGCTGAGTGAAATACACATTGATGAGATACATTTCAGATGCTATGAATGGAGAAGTGGTGCATTTGTGGGTCAACAAGGATATGACCACTTTTGTGTGTTAATGAATTGGAATGGAACAGTAGATCAAGAGAATTGGGTAAATTGGGGACTATGAGAATAGAGTGTTTTAACAGTGTGATTATACATCCAAACCCCAAACTATGAGGGGAGAAGTGATGAAAAGAAATAAGCCATGAGCCAGGCTTTAAACTTAGTGAATAATGAAATATTCTGGAGGCTTCCCTATAACAGTTACCAGAAGTTGGATGAAATAGTTAGTATGGAGGAGAAATCATTGGGTTGGGAAGATACAGAGAAAACTTGAAATGGGCAATAGAGCACAAGGAGTATTCCAATTCCCCTACCTCAATCAGGAGGAATAAATAAAAAAGTACAATGAGTGATAAAAATGGAGGATAGAGAGACTGTGTCATCAGGAGGAAGCTAGGTAGAAGGAAGAGCCAGAAAATGGAAGGAATGTATGTGGAAAAGAGTGAAAATAAGAGCAACAAATTAATTATAAAGCAGACATTCAAGAAAGAACAATGGAAAAATCTGGGTAGCTTCATAATGGAACATTTTTGCAGGAAAAGACTGAGGTAAAAGGAATGGAAATAAGATATTAGGGAATGGGAGATTTGAATGATAAGATCTAGAAATTTGGGAAGGGTATGATCAGATTGGAAGGGAGCTTGTTAATTATAGAAAAATAAATTAAACTGCATTATCATCCCCTCAGGGTGGAGTTATCTCAGGATTTAAGCAGTTTGGTCAAGACTTCTCAATTTTTTTCCATTTAAGACCTTTTTTTTTTTTTTTGGCTTGAGAAATACATGTCAAATTTACTAATAATATAGCATAATTTTACAACCCTTATATTCAGTTATGCAATCCCAAATAGAATTATGACCTACAGCTTAAAAAAAAAAAAACAACTCTGATTTAGATGGTAGAAAACAAGTGCTGGGAAATTAAGGAATGTTTCTTCCCCCAATGGAATAGACAAAGGTGAAGATGATGCAATAATCTTTTTCCTCTTCTCTGGGAGAGAAGTCTGGTACTTAATGGAATAGAATTTCTCCTTCTGGGGGAATGGAGGAAACTTACATCTTCTCTTCTGAAATAATTTCCCTAACAATTGAAAGAAAAAAAGTGAACATTAAGGGTCATTATAGTGCCCTGTGGTTTAAATGAAATGAAATATTTTAATGGGGTGACAAACAAAGAATATCACTTAACAATTAGAGCTGTTCTGGCTTAATCAAGTCTTGTGATATGGGGTCTTCCTCTAATCTTCAATAATAAATCAAGTAACAATATATTAAATATGTTGTGGAAAGAATTCTTTAAAAGTAAGAAATAACTACATAATAACTTTAATTACCTTCTATCTCTGAGATACTGTGATTTTGTGTGGTTCTCAATTAATATCACCATTCTTCTCAACATTGGTAGACCTTTTCACAGTGATCCATCTAAATTATTGGTCCAGCTAGATATTTTATGATACATTAATTAAAATTCTTTGCACTTTTTCCTTGAAGAAATATACAGTACTTTTATTAAACAGCAGGGATCCAGAATTAATAGTTCTTTGCACAAGTCCCTAAATTGTTTGCATTGCTGGAGTTAGAATTTTTGATTCTTCTTCCCTGGAGAGTTCTGATTTAGGTGTACATCCCGCTATACTTAGTCTGTGTTCTACTCCATATTCTTCTCTGTGGGCTTCTAAATGTTAATTGTCACAGCACATATCTCTTCAGTGGAGTCAGCAGGAATGTATTTCAAAGCAAGCTCCATGATATTGGGAAAGAAATGCAATGCTTTCTAAACAAAGTTGATGTATTTTCTTGCAAAGTTCATGGAATGTTTCATTATCTGGTTGCATTCCTCATTTGGAAGGGCATTTGGTTTTCCTTTAAACATTTTAAATTAAAAAAAATTAAATCTTTATTCATAATTTTCTTCATAATTTCATTTTACCTTTCCTACACATGTTCTCTCTCTCTGCCTCTTTCTCTCTCTGTCTCTGTCTTTGCCTGTCTGTGAATGTCTCTCTCTCTGCTCTGTCTCTCTCTCTGTCTCTGCCTATCTCTCTTTGTCTCTCTCTCTGTCTCTTCCTGTTAATTTTGACTTAACCCAATTCCTCTCTAGTATGTTGGATTTGTATAAGAGTTCCTTTATTTTTGCTTGTTTTTACTGGAAACAATGAACAATGCAAATGATTTTTGTTCAACCCAACAGAAAAAAAAAATCTATGATTCTAGGTCTAGTTTTTCTTTGTCCAGCCCTGTTACCCTGCAGTGCATGTGATCTTCTGTTCTAGTCTTTCATCACTCTTTAGTGTCCTATTCCAGGAAATAGAATTTAATAGAGTACTAAATTTTATTAAAATATGTCTGAAATTAATAGCTCTCCCAGCAAAAGGGTCACAATTGCACTCCTGAGCTTTTACTTGAAATTTGGTTATTACTTTTGCTGAGATAAATGGTATATTAATATAGACATAAAAGTGAGAAATCCAATTCCTATGCTCTGAGCCTTTCCATTTTATTGAGAAAAAAAAAAAAACAATCCCCCCAAATCAATATTACAAAAGGAAAGAAAAATAGTAGAGTCCTGTCACTTTAGCTTAAAAGACAATAAATGACTTGTCTCTATATAATCATATTTCAGTTAAGATATGTAAGCAATTCTGATCAATTTTATTTTGTTAATATACCTTCTGCTGGGATACTCTACAGCACTTCAAATATATTTTGAAATGAGTCAATACAACTGTTTTCTACAGTAATGTACATGGTTTTATTATTTGGAGATACAACCCTTAAGAAAGCCTCCAAAGGATTTCATATTAGGCTGAGGGAATATTACAGATGATCACTTAAGCTCTGAACTATGATCTTTTTTTTTTCATTCTGTTACAGTGGCAGCTTTTGTGTAATTCAGTAGGCTACAAGAAGTTTAACCTTTACCTCTTCATCTGTCCAAGAAATATTTTGCATCTCAGAAATCAGTATTTGATTTTTGGACAGCTTTCATTTTAGCTTTCTCTAATAAATCATGTGGGGCAAGCTTCATTTGTTATTTTAATAAGAAAACAATATTTCTGAAAATGCAGTGATTTGCTAAAGTAGACATGTCTGGTGTTTACAGGTGAGATGTTGAACAAAGACAATCATTCTAAAGTTAAATGAAACAAGCTTATGGAGATATATATCAAAGAAGCAAAGCTTATGACAAAGTCATTTAGCACATATTTTAAAAGTACTATAGAAACATGTTTTTACTGTGCTTTATATAGGAATAGCAGTACAGTAATATATTATATGTTGACTGATTTCTTTTAAAATTAGTAGCATATTGGGTTCAAAAGGAAAACCCATATAAGTGCTAAAAATAATTTATACAGGCTGTCTTTTCTAAGTAGTTTTATTCATTGTGAAAATAAATCTACTTTTCTATTTGAAACTATCAATTAAAACTTCAACCATAACTCATTAAAACAGATTCATCACATGGTTTGGATGACAAGAAAATGTATCTTGTATAAATGTGAATAAATCATTGAAATGGGGGGATATAATATGGGAAATGGTGGTTTTTGAGTTTTTGATTCTCATTCAAATGATAACTATAGCAACTTGTTTCTTGAGTATTGAAATTGTAATGAATGAGCCTTTGAAAGTGATTCTGTGTACTACTTTTTATTTATAAGATCTTGGATAAATTATTTCCTTTCTTCTGTTCCCTTAGATTCATCACTTATAAAATAAAGATTAGATAAATTCTTTTTCAGTGTGAAATATTGTAATCCAATGAATCACAAACAGATTTTAAACGATAGATTACTTAAATTCATTGGCTTATTCTTTAAGATGATACTCAAGTCCATGAGTCCCTGCATGGATGTTATTACTCTGACTGTTTTTTTGTTAAAAGTTTCTTCATTTATAATAGTAAGCTACGTTAGGGAGTAAAAGTGAATATCAATGACAGTGATTAAAAAAAAAAAAACTGAAGAGAGTCATTGTATCACTTAAACTTGAACAGAGAAAAAGGATATGAACAATTTTTAGATGGATAAATTGAAACCATTTCTAATCTACTCTAAATCACTGTTGATCAAAGAAATGCAAATTAAGACAACTCTGAGATACTACCATACACCTCTCAAATCAGCTAAGATGACAGGAAAAGATAATGGTGATTGCTGAAAGGAATGTGGGAAAACTTGGACACTAATACATTGTTAGTGGAATTGTGAAATGATCCAGACACTCTGGAGAGCAATTTGGAACTATGCCCAAAGTGCTATCAAACTGTGCATACCCTTTGATCCAGCAGTGCTACTACTGGGCCTATATTCCAAAGATATTTTTTAAAAAGATTTAATTAATTATTATTATTGTTGTTATTATTATTATTTACAAAGTATATGCATGGGTAATTTTTTCCAATCTTGAACCTTGCAAACCTTTTGTTCCAAATTTCCCCCTCCTTCTCCCCAGCCCCTCCCCTAGCTGCTAGTCCAATACATGTTAAATATCTTGAAGTACATGTTAAATCCAATATATGCATACATCTTTATACAATTATCTTGCTGCACAAGAAAAATCAGATCAAGAAGGAAGAAAAAGAAAAACTGAAAAAAGAAAACAAAATGCAAACAAACAACAAGAAAAAGAGTGAGAATGTTATGTTGTGGACCACACTCAGTTCCCACAGTTCTCTCTCTGGGGGCAGATGGCTCTCTTCATCCTTGAACAATTGGAACTGGTCTGAATCACCTCATTGTTGAAGAACTGATCATTGTATAGTCTTGATGTTGCCATGAATAATGATCTCCTGGTTCTGCTCATTTCACTCAGCATCAGTTCATGCAAGTCTCTTCAAGCCTCTCTGTATTCCTCCTGCTGGTCATTTCTTACAGAACAATAATATTCCATAACATTCATATACCACAATTTATTCAACCATTCTCCAGTTGATGGGCATCCACATAGTTTCCAGTTTCTGCCCACCACAAAAAGGGCTGCCATAAACATTCTTGCACATACAGGTCCCTTTCCCTTCTTTAGTATTTCTTTGGGAGATAAGCCTAGTAGTAACACTGCTGTGTCAAGGGGTATGCACAGTTTGATAACTTTTTGAGCAAAGTTCCAAATCGCTCTCCAGAATGGTTGGATCTGTTCGCAACTTCACCAACAATCTATTAGTGTCCCAATTTTCACACATACCCTCCAACATTTGTCATTATCTTTTCTTGTCCTCTTAGCTAATCTGAGAGATGTGTAGTGGTACCTCATATATACATTTTTAAAGCCATGCTTGAAAACCTCATGGTTATGTCTTTAAGAAAATTCATTTCCTTTTTTTAATGCTTTTTAATTGTGTTAGATTTTTAAAGACCTCTTGTGATAAATAAAGATATGTAAAAAAATTACTAAAGGGTAACTAAAAAGTAAAAAGGAAATACACACATGCACATATAATTAAAATGTATATGCAAACACATGTACACACATATATGTTAAATATATCAATATATTGATATATGTGTTGATAGATATATGTTGATATAGATTTTAATATATATATATATATGTACATATATATATGTGTGTGTGTGTGTGCATGTTTGTGTATAATATATATCTGCCCACAGTCTGAGTGTGTATCATCTTTCTCTCTCTCTCTCCATTCCATTCTCCTTATCTCTCTCTCTCTCTCTCACCAAACTCTCTTAAATTTTCATGTTTTCATGCATAGAAGATTCAAACAATTCAGATATTTAGATAAACTTCTCTCACTCTAACGCCAAACTTCTCTTTAAAACACTAGTTGTGAAATAATTTAGGGAATTTTTCATTGATGTGGGTATTCCTTCCAAAATTATACATTCATATTTATCTAGTCTGTATAATTTTAATTCAAGTTCACCCATAAATTCTCCATAAGTGGTCCATCTTTCGAGCTGGGGATCTTCCTCAAGTTTTCTTTGTATTGTGTGTGTTTCTATAAGGATATAGAGATATCCATACATATATTTTATATGTATATACATATGTTTGGGCATACATATATGTGTGCATTTGCATTTATAAATGTATGTCTATATGCATACACTTATATGCACATATATGCTTATATGTGCAAGTATGCGTTTGTATCAATGAAGAATGACCCAAATCTCACTACATGAGATATACACCACATACACGCCACAACAGTGAATAGATTGTTCAAGTAAGTGCAAAACATGATACAAAAAAAACAACAGATATCTGTGGGAAAGTGTAGTTACCAACGTTAAGGACAAAAAAAAAATGTTAGAAAATGTTAAATTGCATTAAATTCAAAAATTTAATAATAGATCCCTGATTTTATACATTTTTGTTCTACTGGAATGTAGTGCACGTAAGTATTGACTACGTTACCTTTGAATAGGACCCTGAAGTATGCGCAAGTTCTCATTAGGATGGGGACAAGGTATCTCTGGTAGAGGGAATGGGATAGAGACAATTAGACTGAAAATCATGGATCCATATTTGAGGAACCACTCAGGCTTAAAGAAAATGTTCCAGAAAGTAATCTCAGGAAAAGATAGAAAAGGAGAAGTGGTACCAGATTAATGAGGGCCTTTAGTGATGAACTAAAGATGTTGATGAGCATTTGTGAGTCACATTTTAATAGATGAATGATAGTCAGTACTATTTATTAAAAAAGATTCATCTGAATGTGAAATGGCGAACAAGGAGAATGGAGGTGGGCAGATTAGATAATGGTCTATAATCATTATATGGCTATAATGGTCTATAACTATAATAGTGAGATAATGGGGGATGATGACATAGGAAATTAAAAAGAAGAAGCAGAGAGTGTCTTGGAAAGAAGAGTTCCTTTAGCATCACTCTGCCCTTGTTCAGATCACAACTGTGCTGCTTATTACTGACATTGGGTAAGTTGTGCTATCTCTCAGATATTCAGTTTTCTCAGCTTTGGAATAAAGGATTCAACAAGATGATTTTGAAATTCCTTCTTGCTGCAAATATAATGTAGTAAGATACAGAGGAAGCATGTGGTAAATAGTCAACATAAGAGAATCATAGATACTGAAAATGAAGAGAAGAGATAGAAAAGATACTAGAAGTCTAATTTGTCATAGACATTAAGTTTATTTAGCCCAGCCATTCAATTCTCTAGTTTTGATAATAAGAAAAAAGTACCAGAGAAAGGTACTTTTTTACAAAGATCATTGGCAGTCAAACGTTTGACTAAAAGAGGCAGAACAATTTGATAGAAATGAGTTCCATTTATTGGCTTTTATTCAGAAAGCTATCCTTAATTGGTCTATTTACAATGAAGAGATACTTCTCTTCTCTGGACTTCAGTTGATAAAGTTTTATCATGATGACCACTAAAGCTCCTTTTGAATTTTTTGAATTATATAATAGTTTTAAATATATTGTTTTACCTTATTTTTCACAGTCTAGAATTATCCTTTGCTGCCAAAGAAGGACATCCAGGAATAACTTTCTGTTAATGGTTTTTTTCCTTCACAACAGATTTCCCTGTTACTTGAGCATAGAGCTTAACCTGTAAGTTAAAGTAAGACAGCTTCTCTTTTGTAGTTTCAGGTGAAAATGAATGCAATCACCCAGTATACAGATAACATCCAGGTGCAACCATGACTTAGAATGAAGGCAATGTAATTAAGCATATCTAAGTAATTCAGTGCAATTTCATTGATGTCACCAGTTCCTCTAAATATGCAAATCACAGCCCTTCCATGCCTGTCCATTCTGTTCAGCCTTGTTCTTTATCTTCTGTTGAGAATACAACAGAGCATGCAAGTTACCCCCTTATTCTTGCTATGGGACTAGGGTCTATTTTTCATTAATATGAACTTTTAGTATGATTTTTTACATGACATATATATATATATATATATATATATATATATATAAATAATTAATTTTTGGATTCTTAATTTATTTCTAATTCATAAAAATTTGCCAAGTAGAGAATATTGTGAATAGTTCAAAAGATATCTAAAACAAGTTTGAATAGTTTTCATTCTGTCTGGTGATTGCAATGAGAAAGTGCCCTGTATTGGGGGCTGCAGCCAGACTGAATCTCAATATATGGTAATGTCTACATTGACAAAAAGGTGTATTCGAGGTCAAGATTTAGACAGAGGAGATGCTGGATTATAACATGGGAAAGTAATTTAATAATCTGAGCTTAGCTTTGTCCTCTATGAAATGGGAATAATAACTTTTGAAATAACTGCTTCACAATGAATTGGGAAGAAAACACCAAGTAAATTTAGAATAGTAATGAATATATCAGCTTTTACTAAGACTTAATCATTTAGGCTTAGTGAGGTAGGAAAAAACAGTATTTATTCCTTTGATGAAAAGTATATCATCTTTCATTTGAATATTGTCTGTTTTGTAGGGAAAAAAACTATTTTCATATTTAAATCACCAAAAGTTAAAGCTAGAAGAGATTGCATATAAACTCATCTAATACCTGGCTTCATAGATAAACATGATGGATAAAGATTTATCATCACACTGACCTTGTTCAGGCATTTGCTATTTGCCCAAAGTTAGTTAGCAAATAAATGCATATTTTGTACTCAAACTTAATTCAATGCCTTTCCTAATATAACACATTCTATGTTTATCTCTAAAATGTATAATGTTTGAAATTTTTCAGTTTACCATATTCTTTAGTGTTTTAATAAAGTATTATAATGTGATTTAATGTATTTATGTAAATATTTATATCAATAACCAATTATGTCACTTAAGCGATAATATAGTACCTACATTTTCATAAAAATTCTAATTTGTGATTTTAAAATATTATATAGCTTTTATAGTTTACAAATCAGGATTGGGTTTCAAAACCTTAGACCTTAAAATTGCAGTTGAGTTGGGATAATTATAACTTTCTAAAAGTCTACTATAAAAGATAAATAATGGCAAGGGATTTCTAGTACTTAATGATTCACAAACATGTTCAGACTTTATTCATTATCTAGCTGCATTTAATTTCTTACCTTAAAAGTAATTTTTCTAAATTCAATAAGGGAATTATATGATAAAATATATAAAAATCAAGACATATTGTGAAACAGGATGCTTTTTTGTTAACTATGACCTTGTTAAATAGCAAAAAATATGAAAAACTGATACTACACAGAGAAAAAATTGTAAAAACATAAAACTCATTTTGCAATTTGCATCATCTTTAGAGGAAAAAATTATTAGGTTGTCTACAAATTTGAAACCACATTTGTGGGAGAAATAGATTGATAACTACTGAAAATGTCATGGGGCCTTTTCTAGATTCATTCAGTAGTGATTATGAATGCTTCAGCCTTCTAAACAACTAATGAAGACAATTTTACCTTGAAATATATTTCCCAGAGATGAACCTAAAATAAAGCATTTGTAATTACAATGTAAGGCAGGATGATAAAATGAATATGCTTAATTCAAAGATGTACTTGTAGCAGTTCAATAAATAATATCCACGTAATCAATTACCAGAAGAAAGATGGATTGAACAAATTGTTTTCTAGCAATTTGTGAAAAACAAGTCTCATACACATAGCATAATTTGATTTTAGTTTTGACAAAAATGTCAGAAGAGAAAGAAAAAGCCTCACTTAATAATGATTCATGGAACTCAATATTTATCGCTTTCTGTTTTCATTATGATTAACCCTTGAGAGGTTGGAAAGTACAAACTACACAACTTGCATATGTGTGTATATCCATGTATTAAGAAGAATTTGTTTGTAATTTTATAGAAGCATAGAGTTATAATTGAATGTATAAATGTTAAAGAAGATCTAGTCTATTCTCTTTATTTTATAAAAGGAGTAAATGAGATACAGAAGTATTAAATGAAATGCCCAGTTTGTATTGCACAAAGGTGTGACAGATCTGGAATCTAAATTCCAGTCCTCTTTCAGTGTAGTGAGAGAAATAATTATTCTGTTCTTATATTAGTAACAAAATAATGTAGGAGATCTAGAATTGTCTGTTATTATTATTGTTTTCTTTTTATTTCCACATTCAAACCCTAGACTCTCAAGGGGATTTATAACTTCACCATACCCAGACTTACTGAGGTGAAATGTTTACCTTACCATTATTCAGTGTTCATTCACAAAATGGAAGATTGTCCAAGATGGAAGTGGCTTGACTTGAGCTAAATCTCTTTTTGTTTGTGAGTGACATGCTGGGAATATTGTATCTAGACCTCCATTAGTGTAGGTCCAATTCTCAATATAATATTCATTCTCTCATTAATAATTAACCAATCAGGGTTGATTTCTAACTATCAAGACCACCAATTCTTCCAAGGGCATTTAAACACTGAGCTGCCTCCATAATTCATCTTTGCTTTACAAGACAAAGCCAAATGGCCATCATTTTGTTAATTATCTGCTAGTTATAATTAATAAAACATTATTATAATTATTCAGAAATTACACCTCTTGCAATTTTTGTACATCTCAATAGCAAAATTCCAGTTAAAACTGTATAATAAGAGATTAACCTTGTTCATGTAAATATATGCTGTCAAATGGATAAGTAATATATTTAATCTATTTGGTCAATCTTTTAGAGATAGGTCAAACATCATTGATTGATTATAGACTTCTTCTAGGATTCTCTTTAATCAGGAACAATGCCATTCAGAAAAAGGAGTTTGGCTGAGAACTGTAGAATACCTTGAAAGAATTAAAAACAAATGTCATGCAAAGGGAAATGAAGATATACATATATATATATATATATATGTGTGTGTGTGTGTGTGTGTGTGTGTATGATCAAGCTGCCACATATAAGTGAAGAAAGAATAAGATGAAATGTCCAGAGCCAGACTTGGGTGACATATAGACTGAGCATGTGACTATTACTCTCATCATGACAGGAAGAAGCAAAGAAAGATTCCAGCATACTGGATAGTTACCCTGTGAACAGCTTATGAGAGGATGTGGAAGAGAGCTATACAGATTGGACAGATATGGATGAGCTTCCATTTTCATCAATGGAGGAAAATTCAAATCAATGAAACCACAGATTCTTTTCAATGTTTTATATGGACACAATCAGAATGTCACATTTTGTTTTTTAAAGGGATTTAAAAATTGATATTTAGTTAGAAAATACTAGGAATTCATTTGCTATTTTATTTTATTTTTTATAATTTAGCCCTATAATCTTAGAGAGAGGGGAAAGTAACTAGAGCTTTACATTACAAACTCAATGTTTAACACTTCATAATATGAATTATTTTAAAAATGCAAAATAATTGTTTATGACCTGTCCAACATTTGTCATTTTCTCCGTCTGCAATTTCAGTCTATCTGATGGCTATGAGATGGTATATCAAAGTTGTTTAAATTTTCATCTCTTTAATAAATAATGATTTAGAATATTGTCATATGACCATATATAGCATTGATTTTCTCATCTAACTACTGTCTGTTTCACTATTTTTCAATAGGAAAATGGTATATATTCTTATAAATTTGACAAATTTCTCCATATATTTGATATATGAGAGTTAATTGATTGTTGGTGAAACTGTGAACTGATTCAACCATTATGGAGACCAATCTGGAATTATGCCAAAAGAATGATAAAAGTGTATATACCATTTGATCCAGCAATATCACTATTTGTTTTGTTTCCAAAATAATTTTAAAAAAGGAAAATAACCTATATGTACTAAAAAAATTACAACAAATCTATTTGTGATGGAACTTAAAGGTGAGGGATGTCTATCCATTGAAGAATGGTTAAACAAGTGATGGTATATGAATGTGAAATAAAATTAATAAGCTGTGATTATTAATTAAATTACTTTGAGCAGATAGATGCTCTTCTCCAGCCTGTGGAATTAACCAATGTGAAGTTTAAATGCCTCTGGGCTTGCTCTGCAGGAACTCCAAATAGGGAACCTGGAATGAGCTGGGTTCTTCTGAAGCCTCAGCAGGAAGCACAGAAACTTTCACCTTCTGGCATGGGAAGTTGGGAAGACTGGAGGAACCTCAGTTTATAGGAACTCCGGCCTGACTATGCTGCTGAGATATGGCCCTAAAGGAGAGGGAACTAGCATACCTGGTGTGCAGAAGCATTGGGGCAGCAATGCTGAAGGCTGCTTGCACCTGCAGGAGTGGGGAGCCCTTAATTTGGGGGTGCTGGGCAGAGGGGAGATCTGAGACAAAGCTAGAGATATCATCCCCTTGCGCAGTGTTTATTGGTGCTTACACTAATATATATGTAAAGGGAAGCCAGTGAAGTTATAAGAGACCAAGAAACAACAAAATTGTATATGAAGAATGAAAAACAGAATATGCAACATGTTATAAGAAAAACAAATAAGCTGGAGAACAGATCAAAAAGAGAAAATGTAGAAATAATTGAACTACCTGATAGATGTGATTAAAAGAAGAACCTTGACATAATAATGCAATAAATGACCAAAGAAAATAGTCCTGGAGTGACAGAACATGAAAATAAAATAGAAAGAGAAAATCCAGTGATCATCTCCTCAAAGAGATCCTTGGGGAGAAAACACATAGGAATATTGTTGCGAAATTTTGAAGCCATCGAATCTAAGCAAATATTTTGTAAGAAATAAGAAAAAAAAAATACAAATGCATTGCAGCTACAATTAGAATTGTACAAGACTAATCAGCAGCCACAGCAAAAGGCTATAGGTCCTATAATCATATACAATTACAATCAAAAGAATTAGGCTGGTAACCAAAAACATTATATCCAGAACAAATACCCATAATATAGAGTGGGAAAAAATGAACATTCAATCAATTTGCAGATTTTCAGGATTTTCTTTCAACCAAACTTAAATTCAATAGAAAATTTAACATATAAGCACAGATATCAAAGATCAGTTTCAAGGATCATGGACAATTTGTTCATGGTTTTGTGTTTATTGTATTTTGTTTTTAACACAGAAATATATACCATGTATTTAAGATGGATATCAGCAATTTGGGTAGCTGAAAAGAAAAACTGGGGCAGAGTTGAGTATGATCTAAGCAAAATTGCTTAGAAAAAGGTAAAAATAATAATTATTTTATAGAAACAAAGTACAGAGGAGGCATTAGAGGAGGGAGGAGAGCTTTTAGGCTTGTAGTTCTAACTTGAATATATATATATATATATAAAAACTCTCCAAAATCTTTTTTATTTTATATATATATATATATATATATATATTATTCCCTTGTATTCATTTTTCAAATTATCCCCCCCTCCCTCTATTCCCTCCCCCCGATGACAGGCAATCCCATACATTTTATATATATATATATATATGAACATTTTCTCCAAAATCTAAGGAAGAAATAAGAATGAGGGATGAGTGGAGGGGGAAACAAAGGTTTAGCAGAAGAAGACAAGGGAAAGATGGAAAGATCCATGGGTGAGGAAGGTTATCCAATAACAAGGCAAACTAAAGAGCAGAAATAAAGCAAATGAGTTAACAGGGATGTGAAAGAAGAGATATACACAAAAACTTCAACAAGGATTAGGAGTAGAATTTACTAGGGAAAAAAGTAGGGCTAGTAATCAGTGATCAGTCAAATTTGAAAATGTGTGAGTGGATCTGCGAATGTGTGTATATGTATGTGTATATGTATATATAATATATATGAATATGTATGTATTCATATGTATAAATAAATATATGTATGGTTAATTATAGCTTAGGAGAGAGGATGAATGAAAGGGGTAAAAAATAAAGTAAAAAGGGCACCGCAGAGAATGAAATGACAAACAAGAAAGCAAAGTTCACTCATAAATATTAATTGTTCCATATTTTTATCCTTTATTGAACTACAAATTTATTGTTATATATTTTGAATTCTCCCTGATGTTCTGTTGGGCACATGACAATGTTGCATTTTGTTTTGTTTTCTTTTACTTTTCCATTTTTCTTTTTCTATTCAGTTTTTTAATAATAATAATTATATATATATATATATATATATATATATATATATAAATTTTTTTTTGTCAAAAAAGGAAGTATGACCAGTGTGAAATGTAAACAGGTCCAAGCTATTTCTTCAGAGACAAGTGGAGAGCCCTGGGATTAGCTGGGTTTGGAGGGGCCTTAGTCCTCCCAAAAAAAGTACTTTTACTCCCCATACTGAAGGGAGTCTGCAGGCTGAGTGCAGGAAGACTGAAGGAATCTCTAATAATAGGGAAGTCCAAGAGCCCTCCCTGGCTGAGAAGGAACTAGCACACAGCCTGCCAGTAAGTGCGGAAGCAGTGGGGAAGGGATGCTGATAATTGTACTTACAGGTGGGCAGAGTTCCTGGTTTTAAATTCCTGGCTAGGAAAGAATAGAGAATATTAGGGAATAATAGGGAAGAATAGAAGGAGCCTAGGGGTCAGAGGCACCCTTAATTTCATCCAAATGTCTACCATTACGACCACAGGACAAGAGGTGATTACACTAGGAAGCTTCTTTAATTTTTTTTTATTAATTTTTCTTTGACAGTACATATTCATAGGTATTTTTTTACAACATTATCCCTTGTACTCCCTTCTGTTCCAAATTTTTCCCCTCCTTCCCTCCACCCCCTCCCCTAGATGGCAGGTATTCCCATACATATTAAATATCTTATAGTATATCCTAGGTACAATATATATGTGCAGAACCGAATTTTGTTGTTGTTGGAAAGGAAGAATTGTATTCGGAAGCTAAAAACAATCTGGGAAGAAAAACAAAAAATGCTCACAGTTTACACTCATTTCCCAGTGTTCCTTCTCTGGGTGTAGCTGATTCTGTCCATCATTGATCAATTGGAATTGGATTAGCTCTTCTCTATGTTGAAGATATCCAGGAAGCTTTTATTTTTTAAAAAAATGAGAGGGCAATGGAGAAAGAATCCAATCATAGAGCATTCTTATGGAAATAGGGAAGACCTGAGTTCATCTTCAGAGTATACTGAAGCAAAAAATAAATAAATAAAAGCCTCTCATATCACCAAAGAAAAATGCAAATGGGTCAGCTATCCTAAGGAAGATCTCATAAATCAATTTAAAAATCTATTGAGAGAGGGGGAAAAAGAACAATTCAAGAAAATAGAGAAAATTATGAAATGAGAGTCAACCAACTAGAAAAGAAGTTTGGGAGTCATAAGGAAGAAAAGGACTCTTTGAAATTACATTTGAGCAAAGGGAAGGTCATTAGGGACCAAGAAAAAAAAATAAATCAGAATATAGAAGATGAAAAAATAAGAGAGAATGTGGAACTTCTCAAAAGAAAAACAACATGTCTGGAGAACAGATCAAGAAGAGAAAATGTAAAAATATTTGGACTACATCAAAGCTTTGATTAAAAAAATATAATCTTGATATAATAATTCAAGAAATAATTAAAATAAATTGTCCTAAATGTTAGAAGAGGGAGAAGTAGAGATAGTTTAAAAAAAGGTCATCAATCACCCTGAAGGAGATGCTATGAAGAAAGGCTATAGGAACATCTCTGTTAAATTTTGAAGCCACCAGATCAAAGAGAAAATTTTACAGCTAATAAAAGTAAAACAAATACACTGCAGCCACACTTAAACTCACAGAAGATCTATCAGCTTCTTTAAAAAAAAAGAACGTCTTGGAATATTATTATCAAAGGTCAAAAGAACTAGGGTTGCAGCCAAAATGATCATATCCAGCAAAACTAATTATAATTCCAAATGAAAAAAATGGATATTCATCAATTGTCAGACTTTGAAGATTTTATTGCAAAACCCCTCAACTTAATGGAACATTTGACAGATATAATAAATATAATGTAAATATCAAAGACTGATTTCAAAGGTTTTGATAAGAATAAAATGTTCATGTTTTATACATAGAACTGCAAATGATATATTCAAGATTCCCGTTAGTAATGGTGTAGTTTAAAAAAAAAATGAAGGAGAATCAAGTATGTTATTGCATTTTTTTAAAAAAAAGCAAAACTGTGTAGGAAAAGGTTAAAACAGTAATCATGCTATGAGTGTGATACAAGAGCAAGATCTGACACAGAGGAATTTGATGGAGAAGGAAGGCTGGTACTTCTGAAATGCCTCTAAGATTAGGAATGAGTTAAAAAGAAAAAAATGCAGATATATATGTGTGTATTTATGTGTATATATTTTATATGCATATAGATATGTACATGGGATATACACCCATATATGGATGTATATCAAATTCTTCTAAATTTATTTTTTTTAATAGCTTAAATGACATTTTTTTTTAAATTCGTTTTTCCAAATTATCCCCTCCCTCCCTCCACTCCCTCCCCCCGATGGCAGGTAATCCCATACATTTTACATGTGTTACAATATAACCTAGATACAATATATGTGTGTAAATAACATTTTCTTGTTGCACATTAATTATTAGCTTCCGAAGGTATAAGTAACCTGGGTAGATAAAGAGTAGTGCTAACAATTCACATTAAATTCTTCTAAATTTATAAAGAAATAAGAAGAGGAAGAAATAATATGTGGAGAATAGAAGAGTATAGAGATTAATGGGAATAGATTAAAGAGGAAGAGAAGGGGGGGACAGAATAAAGGAAGGATCCGGGTAGTCATCAGGGGTAAAAGATAAAAGATATACATAAACAAAGTAATAATGATCAATAATAGAATTTATTAGGGAAAAACAATGATCTCGGACAAAGGTAAAGTAAAAATATATTCAATCAAAAGAGAGAAAAAAAGAAAACTACATCATATGTCAGCCATATCATTGTTTTAGATTTAACAAAAACTAGACAGTATAAAGTTGGAATATTGCTGTATAGAAAATGATGCGTTGGTGGATTTAGAAAAATATGGAAAAATTAGGACCTAAGAAGAATGATATTATCTATCTTCAGATAAAGCAGAGGACAAACCTAC
The DNA here is from genome assembly GCF_048593235.1 of Sminthopsis crassicaudata. NCBI lineage: Eukaryota > Metazoa > Chordata > Mammalia > Dasyuromorphia > Dasyuridae > Sminthopsis > Sminthopsis crassicaudata. The sequence continues at coordinate 56,471,290 of NC_133622.1, read as the reverse complement.
ACAGATATATACAGATATATATGAGAATAATTATTTATGACTCTAGGTAACTATGAATATTCATGTTCATATATACATGTATGTATATGTACTTTTTCTACATATGTGTATGTGTATATATGTATATATATGTGTGTGTATATATATATATATATATATATATATATAGAGAGAGAGAGAGAGAGAGAGAGAGAGAGAGAGAGAGAAAGAGAGAGATATTTGTGCTTAATGGTAGCCTACTTGAGGGAATTAGGGGGAGAGTGCACAGCAGGGAACAGAAGAAAATCTATGAGGAAGCAAAGAAAGTACTGACAGTTTTGAATACACGTTCTATTATATACTCTTTATTAAAATTAAAACTTATTGTTATATATTTTGAATCTTCTATTTTGTTTTGCTCTGCATATTATGTTTTATTTTTTCTATTTTAGACCTATTTTGCATTTATGTTTTAAATAAATAAAAACAAACTTTAAAAATAAAAAAATAACTGTGTATAAAAAGAAGTCCAATGCAAAACACAATCTCTTTTATATCAAATGATTAAAAACTTGTCAGAAATTGTAATTTCAATAAATCAAATATATATCCAAATTGCTATTAAATTTATTAAGTATATGAAATATTATTTTAGTAACTCCATCTAAATCTTCATCAAGATTATTTACATATTCTCATTCAAATTTCCCTTGTATATTTAATATTTTGGTTCATTTTTTTCTAGTGCAGCTTCACTGTTTCTTCAGCTTCTTGATATTTTTTTTTATTTCTCATACAAGTTTTGCTTTGTTATGTTGTAATATAACATTATACCATTCTGCTATATTACTATTTTTTCTTGTGCAGCAAGAGAATTGTATAAATATGATTACACATATTGAATTTAACATATATTTTAACACATAAACATATATTGGATTTCTTGCCATCTAGGGGATGGACTTGGAGGGAAGGAGGGGAAAATCAGAAACACAAGGCTATGCAAGGGCCAATGCTGACAAATTATCTGTGCATATGTTTTTGAAAAACAAACAAACAAAAAAGCTGTAATTAAAAATAAATAAATAAATAAAATTTAAAAAAAGGAACAGAACCTCACCACCCCCACAAAAAAAATCACCTGTTCATATTTTACAATATTGATGATTAAGACTGACATATTTTTCTATATTTGAATCAGTTTCTTATATAAATTGTATACCAGAGTTTGTTTGTTTGTTTTTTTCATAGAAAGAAGGGTTTTTATTCCAGTTAAATGTTTCCTTTCTACTTTGAATTGGGTTTATTTGTTTAAAAACATTTTAAATTAAAAAAAAAATCTAAATTGGGAATGTCAACTTTTACGTCTCTCTCTTCTACATTTGGCCATTTTCTTCACTATTTGAATAGTTCTTTTAATCCACTTCTTACAATTAAGTATATTGCTATGAGGAGAGAAAAAGGGGGAAGATGCAAATGATCACAATAGTAATCACTAATTAGAAGAACATCCTGTCTTTCTCATATGACTTTCTATTAGAGAAAAAAAAAAAATCAACCAAACTTGCTGACATTTCAAAATGTTCATGTGTCGATGTTTCTACTTTCAGTATCCAGCTGGGTCAAAAACTGATAGAACCAGGATTTTTTGAGAAAAATCTGTCTCAACTTTCCTCCTAGTGGCATTTAGCAGTCATGTGTGGGAGGCTGTCCTGGAGAGATTTCACACCAAATTTTATGAACTGTTTTAGAGGTTGAAATACATGACATAGAAATAGTTAAGCCTGTTAAACCTGTTCTAAATCTAGACTGAACTTTGAACCTTGGAGGTTCTGTCATCTATAATTTAAGACTAGGAAATGTAGTACTTTTTATATAATTCTGTAGATTTAAGCCTAAAATAAAAGCTAATTTGCTTGGCATGATCTCATTTGCATGATTTTATATTTAGCATCTATACATTTGTCATGTACTCTTCCTCTCCTCCATTTCCCTCTCAAACAATCATCTCTGTAATAAGTCTCCTTATCCTTTTCTCTCCTTATCTCTAGCAGTTTTCAGGACTCAGTTTAGATATTTACCTTCTATTCATTTTTTTTTTTCTGAAAATAGCCTTCTCAACTTACTTTGCTTCTCCATTAATATTTTGTATGCCGTTCCAGCAATAAAATGTGAGCTCTTTTAGGACAGGAATGCCTTGGCATCCACCAGAGTGTAAAAACGGTGTTTTATACTGGAGAAGTGATTAATACTATTCATTGGGTTGAATTCAAGAAACTCTTTTTAATTTATCCCAACACAGAAGTAGCACGAAATTTGAAGAAAGATAGACTGGAAGATAGAAAGATCTGGTTCGAGATCTACCTCTGATGCGCAGTGGTTGCCTTATGCTGGGGAAAATTAATTTCTCACTAAACTAGACAATTCTCTAAACCTCCTAATTGCAGAGAAGGTGATTAGCTGCATCAGGAGATGAAGTTTTCACATGAAGGAACCCTATTATAAATGAAATTATAGGTCTAGTACTTGTTATAGCCCTATTCCACATGTTACTAATTATTCTTTTGTTGTATGCTACAGATCTTTTAACTTACCTTGCATTTTAAAAAATTAAATTGATATTTTTTCAAT